>NW_024519206.1:3904363-4077329 GCF_017590135.1 Pyrgilauda ruficollis | reverse complement strand
TTAAAAGGAATCAACTAATCAACTTTTCCTGTCTCCTTCCCTCTTTCCAGCACATGAAGTATAGCAATTCAGCATTTTAAAAATTGTCTGCTCAGACTAGATTTCCTGTGTCAGATCCATTATGGCCCTGCCCTGAAGGTAGCCTTTCTTTAAGAGAAGACAAACATCCTTATCCACAAGGTCTCTGCCACCATGAAGAACTTTAGTCCAGGTATAGCTTTTTGAACCCCTGAACTCTCTTAGATAGGGTCACACATTTCTGGGAGCACCAGAGGATTTGGAAATCCTGCTACATGCAGGACAGCAAGAAAATACATGTCCTGTATTTGATAGCATAGCATTGCCAGCCTGTTGAGGGAGATAATTGTCCTGTTCTGCTCTGCACTGGTGTGGTCTCACCTTGAGTAATGCATGCACTTTTGGGTGACACAGTGTAAGAAAGATATTAAATTATTTGAGAGTGTCCAAAGGAGAGCTAGGAAAATAGTGAAGGGTCTGGAATGGAAGCCATATGAGGAGTGACTGATGGAATTCGAGGTCACTGAGCTCACTGCATTTACAACTTCCTTGTGAGGGGAAGAGGAGGGGCAGACCCTGATCTCTTCTCCTTTGTAACTGTGTGATAGAACCAGAGGGAATGGCATGAAGCTGTGCCAGAAGATATTTAGGCTGGATATTTGGAAAAGTTTCTTTACTCAGAAAGTGTTTGAGCACTGGAATAGGCTCTCCAGGGAAGTGATCATAGCACCAAACCTGACAGAATTCAAGAAGAGTTTGGACAATGCTCTCAGGCACATGGTGTGATTCTTGGGGCTGTACTGTGCAGGGCCAAGAGTTGGATTTGATCATTGTGGGTCCCTTCCAACTCAGAGTATCCTATGATTCTATAATTCTGTATTCTATGATGTTAGGTTTTTCTCTTCCATCCCTAGAGTGCCTGCTGAAGTAATCAGCAGCATCAGCCACTTGCTGGAAATGGGTGATTTTTCTATTGTTTGCAGGTGCATCCCTATGATTCCTATGATGCTATTTATTCTTGAGTGCCTATTGGGAATTCCTGAATGCCCAGGGGGCTGGGCTGAAAGGAAGACAGAATTAGGTGAAAATCATAATCTCTCTGTCCTCCTTACCAAAGTGAAGCGAGATCAATGCAGCAATATTTTGCTGCTATTTCAAAGCAGCCAACAACATCTGTATTGCTTTTATTGGTAATTGTCCAAATTTACGACAAACTGCATTATGGAAGAGTAAATGCATTGCACAGCAAATACATGTCAGACATGCTGAAGACGTGAGGAGGCATCAGTTTGGTGGCCTGGGGCAGTGCTTCTGGCTGCTCCATGGGTTGCTGTTGAGGCTTTTCCTCAGCTTCTAGAGATGAGCAAAATGTGATGCCTGGGTCCAGCAGGGACCTTTCCAGGGCTAGGAAAGTGCCCTTTCTTTCTCCTAGTATTTGATGTAGGCAGCCTTTGGTAGCAAGGTGGTTGCCCTAAGCTTTTTCAGGGGTCTCCAATGGACCGACCTCAGGGCATACCTGAGTGTACCATCAAGGCTAGTGGCACCTCTGGAAAAACATATTTGAGAAAGGGTGAAACACCACATCTCAGAGAGAGAGGTGAAGAAAAAAAAGTGAAAAGCAGCCCTGCAAACACAGCAGTGAAAGAAGCAGGAGGTGTGTGGGTGCTTTAGGCACCGGAGCAGAACCCCCTGCAGCCTGTGGAGAGGGCCGTGGGCGAGCAGGTGTGTTCTGAAAGACTGCAGACCAGAGAGACTCAGACCCTCCCAGGGGATGGAGCAGCAGAGAGGAGCTATTGTGATAACTGGTGAGTAATCCCCTGTCTCCATCCAAAACCATGTCATCCTATTTTCTGCCCATGTCCAGTTAAGGAGAAGCGAGAGCAGCTAGGTGGGCATCTGACAGCTAGCCAGTACCAACCACATTCCTCTACCAGGAACATTTTATTGTATTCTTTAAATCAATCAGACATACAATTTTGATGAAAAGAAAAGAAAAGAAAAGAAAAGAAAAGAAAAGAAAAGAAAAGAAAAGAAAAGAAAAGAAAAGAAAAGAAAGATAATTTAGAAATGCCTTAAAATGCAAGAAGATTACATCTATTGCTTCCATTCAGACTCCACTCCACTTTGGATAAAACACACGGACAGAGTATAGTGAGTAAGGGCAATATATTGTCAAAACAGGCATTTTGGGATTTGTAAAGACTCCCCAGTCAAGATGAAAATACTTTATTCTGACAGGTTTTTTTGAGGTGTATGGATTCTTCAGCACTTGCCACCCCTTTCACTTTGCTCATTTTGATCTTTGCCAGGAAGCTTTCTGCAGTGCTAGGAAATGTCCCACCTGCCCAGCATGTCAAGGATGGAGCATGGTCTTTAGTTTCATTGAACTTTATAAATATCTGCTAGAAGTCTCAAAAGCAGAAATGTCTGTTCTCTGAAGCCTGTAAATGGCAAGAAACCTTTCCCTATGTGGGAAAGAACAAAAGGGTTTTTTAAAAAGGCCTTATTTTCTTCCTAGTAAATACTGAATGAAGAGATGTTTTCTTTAATGCAACCTTTAGCTTCAGTGTGCAGTGATGCTTTTACTCAGCTGGCAGCTTTTTAAGTTTTTGGCTGTGCTTTATAAAAGACAGGGATGTACTTGCAAGGGTGGTGGGAAACTGGCATTAACCTCTCTCTGGAGAAAAGAGAAAGGTTTGTGCTCCAGAATTACACAGTGCTGCAGTTTAAATAGGATGACCATCACATCATTGTTGGAACAATCATGAGGGGGTATTAAAAAACAAATAAAAGACTGTGGCCATTGCTTCTTGATGTGAAACACCAACATTATTCTAGTTCAGGCTTTGGATGGGTTGGTTACTGAGCAGCCAGAGATACCTTAGCAAAATTATAGACTAAAAGCAGGCTGAACACAAAAACTCCTGCTAAAAATTGGCTGTATACTCTCAGGTCTTTAATGAGGAAGTGAGCTGTAGGGGTAGACTGAAAATAAATGGAAGACCAGTCAAGCAGCCTTCTTACTTTGGAAAAGCTATGGCTCTTTCACTGCCTTGATACCTCTGTGATTTCATCAGATTTTTTGATAAATATTCAGTAGTGTTTTAGTACTTTCTTATATGGGCCTATTCATCTTGACCTAATGTCTAACACCTTATTTCTTAATTAACTTCATCTAGTTTTCCAGATAGCAATAACAAAGTATCCTGGGCTGAGAAAAGAAGCTGTAATTAAATAATCTGCTGGCGTCATGGACGGTCATGAAAAGTGGAAAACTACAATTAGATTATAACCATTGTCTCTCAATGCAATCTGGAATTGATGGCTGTTTCCATATGTAATTAATGTCCATTATTATTTAGAAACCTTGGGCCAGGCCCATGGCAATTATAAACTGGTGTTTCCTTACAGACTTCAAAGGACTACAGTAGCTCAAATTGGCTGAAGAATTGGCTACTTAGACTTTGGTGACTTATTCTGGGAACAGTGATGAAGTATAAACCCCTGGAAGAGGACAGCTAAGCAGCATTGGCAGAAAGATACATGGCCTTGCAAAACTACCTTTGTCTGGCTTTATATTGAGTTTCCAGTACCTTGTGCACTTTGTGCCTATTTGTGCCTACTTGTATCTCTGCTCCTGATATGCAAAACTCCCTTTCAGTGTTAACATTGAGCCTGTGTCTAAAGATTTTGAAAAAGATGAAATTATGGTTGGTCTCTTCCTCCAAGCTGCAATCCCTAGACAATCTCCATTTTATGTTCCTTGAGGTCCTTCTGTTTCACTTTAGTATGTGAAGCTTATAAAATGGCCATACTAAGTTGATATAAATTTAATGTCATATTCATAATGAAAAGAATTAGGAAAATCACAACTTTCAAGCATAGTTTGAGAGGCAGTGAACATTCACTACTCTTACCAGAACTCAGTGAGAAGAGTAAATGCTCAGGACCTTTGAAATTCTCATTTTTCCGTCCTTGATAATCTTTTTCTGTAAGGTCATTAGGCAATTGATCAGATTGCATTACAAACAAGACAGAACTCACAGCCAAAATCTATAACTTTAGAGGCACAATACCCTAGTTTATATTCAACGCATTAACAGGTTTTACAGGAAAATGCAAAAGAAAGTTTTTCAGCCTCTAGTAAATGCACTGGATTTCTTTAAAATCACCATATCCTTCTTTCCCTGTTATCTCTTCAGCAGCGAAGAAAGCCAGTGGGAAAGGGATTGTGGGTTGCATCAACAAGGGCATCACCAGAAGAAATAAAGAAATCATTATCTCACTCCATTCAGCACTTGTCAGCCCACACCTGGAAAAACATGTTCAGGTCTGGTCCTTGTTATGCAAAAAGATGCAAACAGGCTGGAGAGCATCCACAGAAGGGTCACAAAGATTACCAAAGGACCAAGAATCCTGTTCTTAGAAAATGTCTGAGAGAGCTGGGTGTGTTCACCAAGGAGAAAACAGGGCTTAGTGGAGACCTTGTCACCATGATCCAGTATTTAAAGGGTGACTACAAAGAAGTTGGAGACTCCCTTTTTACAAGGAGTCACACGGAAAGTACAAGGGGTAATGGGTACAAGGTATTCCTGGGGAAATTCCAGATGGAGACAAGAGGAAAAGTTTTCACCATGAGAACAACCAGATACTGGAATAATCTCCCCAGAGAAGTGGTGGATTCCCCAACATAAGCCAGTTTTAATACCCAGCTGAACAGGGTGTTGGGCCATCTTGTCTAGACTGTGCTCTTGACAAGAAAGGTGGGACAAGATGATTCTTGAGGTCCCTTCCAACCTGGTACTTCATGATTCTATGAAATTCTTGAATATTTTCCCTATTTATCCCTTCTGCCTGGCCACAGTCCATAATTTCTCCCCACTGGCTGTTGGCCATGCTGTGCCAAGCTACCAGCACACAGCACCTGGTTGATTTTCAGTCAGGTACACAAGATCTGGGGGAAAAAAGGAGTCAGCAGCCAAAGACAATAAAAAGACTGAGAAGATTCCTAGCCTCTCCCACTGTCCTTTAGCACACAGCTTTCCTGCAGCAGAACATCCTATTGTTCTGCTTCACAAAGCAAAAGTGGATCATTTTCCCTGGTGTAATATTCTCTCATTTGGAAATATGCTTAAGGCAAGGCTGAATAGTCATGTAATGAAGAATTTAATTCTATTAATGAGATGGCTTAACTCAATTTATTTCTGTTTGGGAATGTTCAGTGTTTTGAAATGACTATTATTTCTAAACATGTTGAATCTTATATGAGAGAGAATGGAAAAAGAAGACAAACTGAAGGAAAATATTTTACCTTACCTCTTATCCAGCCTTTTCCTCAAATATTTTCGTGTGCCATTTTGTTCTGCTTTAGTGTGGAAACAAGCTTCAAACTAGTGAAATTTCCTATAAAATTAAAATTCTGGTTGCCACCTTGCTTTACTATTTCTCTATCTTAAAATGCTAAATAAAACCTTTGAAATTCCCAGGGACACTAAAGTGAAACAAACAGTTGTGGTTAAAGCAGACTCCTCTCCCTTATTAGTTCTCTTGCATAGTTAATCCAGCTTTCCAAATAAGAGAAAAGGAAGCAAACAGCATCTTGTAGTGTTATTGGCACTCAATTGATGAAGGAATCGTGCATCCCTCTCCATGGAGATCTGTGTAGTGCTGGCAGAGAGAAGGATCATTTCAGAGGCAAGGTGTGCTAGACAGAACTGATGTTTCTTCTATACATCTTTTCTCCTGATGACAGAAACTATAAATGTTAGGAAATGTCCCCACAGGTAATTTTGGTGAAAGAAGTTAGTTCATACAAACAGCACTATAACAGAAAAGTAATAAATGAAGGGCACAGTGTCATTAAGCTGGGTTTTCTTATTGGAATTATGAGGTGTTTGTAATAGGATCTAAACATAGGCAGTAGTCATTGATGGAACAATTAGTAGAAATACCACCATTTGAAGTCCTTTTAGAAAGTGTTGTAATAATAAGATAAGAGACCTCAAAATGAACTTTAACTGTTCATTTCCAGTCAAATAAACTCTCACACAACTGGCTATATATCTTTAATGGCAGACTTTTTAATTTTCCAGACTTGGAACTACAAGTGACCCTTGGTGAAGCAAAACTGAGCTCAGCAAAGACAGACCTGGCAAGCACAGATGTACTGCAGACACAGAAACTTCTCACTGACTTTCAGGTACCTCAACTTTTCTGTGGCTTTAGAATGATTGCTTAAGACAACTTCAAATCACAGAACAGAATTAACTTAATTCATACGTTGCTTTGTATCATGCTCAGAGTTTGTTTAAATTACATACTTCAGGTTAAATACATGAGCTGGGTGAAAGAGGATTCTTTCTTCAGTATTGAGGGCCTTGGTTTACTTTATATCCTTTCACATTTTTAAATAATCTGCAATTCAAAGTAGTAATTTTACGTGGAAGAAAGTGATTTCTGAATCTTATTGTCCAATCAAAGCTGAAATAGGTCATTGATTACCAAAGGATAAAACAAGCAGATAAAAGCAACCAAGCAGCTGCTCATAGAATTGTTTTAGAGCTATTTCTGCCAAGGGTTTGTACATCCTTCAGAGCTCAACAGGGTTGGTCTGAAAAAAGGCAATCTAACATTGTCTTATCCAAAAATCCTCACTTACCACTTGTTCTGTTTATTGTATGACTCACAGAGATAAGAAAAATAGGATAATTACCAGAGACCATAAAGCTGTCAGCAAGCTGGAGCATGCTTCATTACACCACAACATAACCACAACTTTGCACTGAAGCAGCTGTGAGAATGCCTGTAATGAATGGAGTTAAATTGTCATTTATTATTTTAGACAGTCAGATTGGTCATAGTTTGCAACGTGGCAGTTTAGAGGGAATACATAATAATATCAGGTCATTTATTATATGCACATAAGAGTGATAGGTTTTGCACCAGGGACAGCTGAAATCTGTGTAGTCACTTAGGCTAGAGATTCTCTCAGGGCTGAGACACTGGCTTGTGATTTTAGGGGTTGCAGTAGATCAGGGAGGCTCGGAGGCTCTGGGCTCCACAGCTTTCCCACTGGGAGCTTGGAGACCCCGTGTTTCCTGGCACTTTTGGTTCTGGGACCCTGCTGGGTCTGGGTGCTTATTGCTGGACTACGCTGGCACCTTGTAGCAGTGTCAACAGTTTCAATGGTGAATTGTCCTTCTTCTCTTTAATTTCTTTTCTAGGTTTAGGAGGTGCTGAAACAAGAATGCACTGAGGGCAGCAAGGCTAAGACTAATATAGTGTGCATTCAGGGTCAGTAAGGATGATGTGACTGGATTTGGTGAGAGGATCATTTGTTTTACTAAAGTAAGCCTCTCAACATCCAGGACAGTGATCCTTCATCTCTGTTCCTTCCCAGTGAGACCACACTTGGAGCACTGGGCCCAATTCAGGGCTCCCCAGAATGAGAAAGGCATTGCCAAACTGGAGCAAGTGCAGTGGAGGGCACCAGGATTGGTGGGGAATACATCACATGAAGGGTAAGGAGAGGTGGGGAAGCTCCCAGCCATTAAAGGAGCTATTGATGATGGGAGCTCACTGCTCCCACTTCAGCTGCCCACTTGGAAGAGACACACAGGGAGCCAGACTCTTCCCAGAGATGGGCATGACAGAACAAGGAGTGGGTTACACCAGCTATGATGTGTGAAATTTGTGAAGCAATAGCAAAGGCACCTCTAACCATGGGGCTCAATTCTAGGTGTAAAAAGGAAATAAGGAATGAGCACATACTCCATTTAGTGTCCTATGTGGAAAATGGACCACAATGATAAGAATATGGCATATAGCGCCCAGCTCTAGTGTAAATATCAGCTATCTGGCTTTTCCTCCTCTCATGACAGTGCTTTGGAAACCATGCCAGTGTATTGGCAATTGAAATAGTGTTAATGTTGCAAAACCAGGGTTTATTGAAATCTACTCACAGGCATCCCAGCTCCAGTGTGTCTGCCAAATGCATAGCTTGTTGGTAAAGTAAAACACTCTGGACAATGGGAATCAACTTGTCAAGCAATGTATCCTCTCTGCCTATGGAAACATGGGTCTGAGCCGGGGTGTCACTCCACTTCCAGAGCAACACACAGGAACAGAGCAGACACAGGCCTAAGAAACTGCAGGAGGACACAAGGAAGCTGTCAACACCACCAAGACTGCAGAAGACTGTTGGGGAATGGGTGCTCATATAAAACCCTGCTGCAGCCTCTGCCTTCAGCCCAGTAAATCATGACTGCAAGCACACAAGCCCAGCTCAGACTGCTGATCTGCACTCAGCTGAATGTGCTGAGCTTTCACTCATCTTGAGAGGGTGGGTAGATCTGCCCTTGTGTCACAACTAGAAGCAGGGAGACTGATTTCTTTCTTGAATGCTGCGTAGGGTGGCGCAGCATGGATCACTTGGCAGAAGTGGGCTGGTGACCAGCCCCGTGTACAGCTTCTCTGACAACTTCTGCTGGCCAAGGAAAAGAGGAATCATCTTCCCTCCACAGAACTCTTCCATTTGGCAATCCTGATTGTTGGGAAAAGTACCAATAGCATTAGCCTTTTTTTCTAGCCTTTCATGCTTAATTATTAAAATGTCTTGAGCCACACTGAATAATTAATACAGACTTTGTTAATGTCATGAGGGAGAGAAGTTGTTGCCTTGGAATTATGGTGTATAAATTCTAAAGAATGGGGACTGGGTAAGGAGGACATTTCTGAGCCTGGTCAATTACACAAAGCAGATAGAGGCAGCTGGTGTTTCTGCTCTTACTCCTGTTTGCACCCTTTTGAAACAGGACTACCATGCTGAAGAAAAAGGTACAAGCAATGGAAAAATTTTCCTCTCATCCAAGTAAAAAACACAGATCATTCACAGTGAAGGTAGAGAGGAGTTCTATAAAGCCAAGAATTTCTTCTTTGTCTTCATTACTTTCAAAACCAATTCCTTAATTTCAATTTTTGAAGGAAGCTTAGTATTGACAGCAGAATACATTTGACTCTGTGGAGACAGAAGTCATTCTGATGTGCCAGCCCTATGTGCTGATGAACACTCAGATTTCTACCCCAGTTACAGCAAAGAAGATCTTGCAGGAAGAGGAAAAAATCCAGTGAGTTTACCAAGCCAGAGGTCAGGCAGTGTGGGCTTCCTAAATAAACCAGTGGTGCTGGAAAAATTTTCCTGAAAAGTCACTGCTCTCTCTCATGTCCCAGAAAATACCCTCTTCAAACCACACTTTGCCTGTCCTCTCCTCTTACCCCTCCTGGTCTTTCAGCCACCACTTGCTGCTGCCATACCCCTTGGACCATCTGCTTGTTCAGTGTCATATGTGAGACCTTGGAATGGCTCCTGCTGCCCCAGTGATGGACAAGCACCCTGTGATCCTTGCTTGCAGCAGAATAATCTCCTGGGAAATTGATCTTCTCTAGCAGCCAGTTGGGTTAAAAAACCCTCTCTCATAGTTTTGGAGAGTAGTCAGATTCCTCCTGGCAGTGGGAAATAATGTACCAGTAAGAGTGGGAAAATCTATTGTCCTGGGAAAGGTCAGGAGGAGCTCAGAGTCTCTCAGCAGCTCTGCAACGCCTAGGCTGATCTGGACAGACAGCTCCAGAGCATCACTGACATCTCCTTTTCTGCTGTGGAGCAGCAAGCAGGAGCAGAAAACAACCCTGACAGAGACCTGTAGAACCCTGGTGGGGAGTGAACCAGGGCATTGTCTGCAGCTCTGGCAGTAAGAGCCCCTGTGGAGAGAGCTGGAAACGTGTATCCAACCAGCAGCAACCACAGTGGCCTGGGCCAGCTGTGAAACAGCCTCTGTGTGACCCTCTGTCCCTCTGAAAGCTTGGTCTCTACCTGTTTTCTCACACAAAAAAACCAGAACATGGATTTAAGTGGCCAGCACTGCAAAGATTTTTTGGGGAACTGCTCAAACTGAGGCAACCTTTGATGCACGGACAGAAACAAAGAACTGCATTTGCAGCAGCACTACAGGTCCTAGTTGCTGATTCCTTGCACCTTCCAGTTCATTCTCCACCATCCTTCCAAGGCAATTTTTGCAGAGGAAGGAAACTGACATTTCCCTGGCACTTCTGTTTGCCAGGGAATATCTGCAAGTTGTCCTCCAGCTCTGCAGGATAAGGTGACTGTCAACAATCAAAGCAAAATGTTAAATATCAAGTGATCCTGGAATGAATAAAATGAAATTCAGGATGAACCAGTTTGAAGGATGACACAAAGAGACCTCATATATGGTGGGAAGGTATTTGCTAGACAATGGCACTGCTGAGGAACACTTCACAAAATCATAAACCTCCATCTGGAGCAAGAGCAGTGGACATGGCACATACCCTGAGTGAGCATCATTATCACACGTTGCACCATGAGGGAGATATTTCCTCCCATTCACCACTGATGAGATTGCACATAATTGCCTTCTGGCTGAGCAGAGGATATTCAGGAGCAGGATACTCCAGTGCTGAGAGGTTTGGGAAATCAATCATCTAAAAGTCTTTCCACTCAGCTTAACACCAACAAGCCCAGATCCTCATTCAGGCAACACTTTCATTGATTTAACTGGGGTGTTTTGCTTGCAAAAGGTTTTTAGCATGCAGGAGAGACAGCCTACTGGAGCTAGGGGACACCCCAGTGCTTCATGAGGATTTTACCAAGATCAGGAAAAAAGCTCCCAGGATTTTTTTTTTCTAGTCAGAAATACAAAAATAATGATACCTTTCTCCATCAAGCAAAATGTTTGTCAGCAGCTACTGGTCTGAAATCTGACTTCAAAGCCATAGGCATTGATAAAAGCCCTTTTCCTACCTGTCTGTCTGTAGGGCCATTAGGTTTGCAGCTAAAAGCTGATAGATGCACCTGCCAAGATTAGTCAAGCTGTCATGCAGAGTGAAAATCCTTCCTGTTGCAGAAGCTTTTTTTAGGCCATTTTGCCTTTGGGAACAGTCCAGGCTTGGGCCTTATTTTTTGAAAGAGAATTTCACTGAAAACTTGAAGGAGAAGTTCTCTGGTGTTTAGGAGCCGGATAAATGCTCCTTGATCCTTGAAAAACATTTCCTGCAGGCCTCTCCTTCCTCAGGAGGCTTCTCATTTGAGAGCTGAATCCTTTGCCCCGGCTGGGGAGCGGGAGGAGGTGTGTTTCCAGGAGCAGGCTCGTTCTGTACCCCGTGTTTGTGCTGACAGCAGATGCCTGCCCTGGCCCCGCCGCTGCTGTCGGTGAGCTCTCAGCAGCTGTGCCCTCCCGCGCTGGAAGGGGCTCACCAGGGAGAGGGGCCAAAGTACAGCCTCTGAGCAAGTGTTGAAGTTCAGGGCTGGTCTGTGAGATTAAAAATAGGCCCTGAAAAGACTTTATTTTTAATTGAATCTGAGGAGACTTAAGAGTATGGCAGTACTAGTGAGGTCTGTAGGTAGACCACAACAACATCCTGCTCTGAGCTAAAGCTTTTCATCTCCAAGGACTCTGATTTTTCTCAGTAGATGTGGAAGTTGCACTCACAGTAGCCTCCACATGCTGAATTCACATGGCACATTGGTGCTCTGAGGGCGTTACTGAGCTGCACTGCTGAGAGCAGGTTGCTAACACTAACCCTGAGTAGCAACATCACATTTTTAATGCTATGGCATAGTCAAACTGCTCCTAAACCATGGGCCATGGGTCAGCTGGCACCCAGTAACTCAGTAAGTTGGATAGCATCTACCTCACCATACTGCTTTCAGGGACAGACTTGAAAGTAAGGGATTCTTTTGGCTGATAAGAATATTTGGCTGATATTAATAGATGAGACTGGCCCACTGTAAGAGGCACAAGGTAATGCCAGCTTTGTGACCTATGCTAATTCCCTCAGTACCTCAATTGTGCATGTAAACTCTATGCAAACAGTCAGGGAGAGAGAGCATTCAGCTTTGATGGCTTTCATCTGGTTTTTTTTCTCCCTGTGTTAGGTAGGGTCTGGCAGGGGGAGCAAAGCATCCTTCAGCCATATCACAGTGCTGCTCCAAACTCAGCTTTGGGAGTAGCACTGAAAAAGCAAATCTATAAACCCTCAGCACAGACCAGCTGAGAGAGAGCCTCAGAAGGGAGTTAGGCTGTGAGCTCCTGACACAGGAACCTCTCACTACAACTGGCTGTAAGAGTTTAGAAGGTAATAAAGAGTTTAGAAGCATTACATTTCAGAGTACTTTGTGCAGAGTTTTTACAGTTTTTTTTTTTACTGTGTTTGGGGAGGAACCAGAAAGAAGGGAAGAATATCTACCATATGAAGATGCAGACATTAAAAAAAAAAAGAACAGGGCACTATTGCTAGAATATTTTCTGTGGTCATATGACTAAGATCAGTGCACATGACTTGCAAATAATAGAGCACAAGCTCATTCTTTCCCTCCCTCCATGTTTTCTGTGGTTATATTTGTTTTAATTACCAAATTATTCTCAAATGAGAAATTATTAAAATTAAAGTCCTAATGCATCAAACAGTGGATGTTGACCAGGGTAGACACAGCAGTTTAGCTTTATAAGCTCATTTTTAGGGACTGGATGTGCAGATTTTCCCTGTCTAAGTGCTGCAGTCTCTGCTGAGGCACCTCGCAATGGCTGGTGAGCCTCTCCAGGCATGTGGGAAAATCCTGTAAGCCTTTTGTCTTCTCTGCCTTATAAAGGTCAATGTACACTGACCTGCTTGATATCCACTGATAGACAAGAGAATACAAAATGTTAAAATAATATTTTTCTTTTAATTCTCAGAAATTCTGCAGTGCTTACAACCAGGTATCTGGAATGTACCCACAGAATATCTGATCAGTGCAACATTATCTGGCAAAGGAAGTGGACTCTACCAAAGCAGAGTCTAATCCCTGCAGTGCCATATTTTAGCAAAGAAAATCTTCTTACTTTGAGTTTAGAGATGAAGGTTTATTCAAGTAAAATCTGTTCCTTTGTTTACTATTTTTCTGTGGGTCATAGCAAGGGATATGCTCTCAATTTTTTAAACTATCCACAAAATGTCACAGCAATGCTCTACTTTGTACATATTAATGACAGATTAAAACTGAATTGCCACCAAAAAAAAAAAAAAAGAAATGTCAGCCTTGGTTTCGTAGAATAATTATTCTCAATTAGATATAACATTCTGCCTAAACATAGCATGCAGATTCTCAGAGGGGGAAAGTTATAAGAGATCTTTCCTTTTCCACTTTAACACTAGTCAGTCCTAATGGGGAATGAAATTCTGTAGAACCCTGTAATTTCCCTAAAAGCTCCCTGACTGAAAATGTACCTCATACTGATGTCTTCGTGCTTTCTTCGTGTGCTTGGCACAGCAAGCAGACACAGAAATGACAGGAGAGATTTGTCCCTGGCTCTTTGCTTAATCATTTAAACAGATAGACCAGCTACTGTATTTTATTCAAAGCTTGAGGTCATTTATACTATCATGGGTATGAAAATATAATATGTCGGAATTTTCTGCTGACACGAAACACTCCATCAGGTTGTGGCTGGGGCTGCTGTAGAGCTAAGACTTTCACAAGCACTGTTACCATCTCTGTCACCAGGAACCTCTAGGCAGGCAAAGTCACAGGCCAAGCTAACTCAGCCTTCTTTTCATATGACTTTGTAAACTGATTTTAATTATTATAATTAAAAGGCTGTCAAAAAGCATTTCAAAGACACAATATTTACAGCATTTATACATCCAGTGATGGGTACTTGAAGTGAAAAAGAAAAAATATTCCCACATTTTTATAATAGCAGCAGAAGTTCAAGTCACTCCATCTGGGGAGTCATCTTGTGAAAATGTCATCAGAGGGACTTGACTTTAACCTGTTTGAACTTTCCCAGCTTCTATTCTGCTTTTCTGAAGATCCTGGTGTTTGCAGGCAGCATTGTCCCTGCCTACTTCAGCAGAAAATACAGGCACTTTCTTCCAAATGCCTGTGCAAATGCTACTCCCTGCAGGAAGAAGCCTTTGGAAAAAAAAATAACATTGTGAAAGAAAATAATTCCATTCCTCTTGCTGTGTGATTATAGTTAGCAATTTTATTATTAGCTGATGTGTCTTTGGAGGCTTTTGTGCTGTGTTTTGCAGCATGAAGGGGGTGGGTATAAAACACTCCCTTAAGCAACCACTCTGTTGCTCTATTATGAATGTGTACAACCATCAAACATGTCCTAAGGCTCCCAAACTTCTCTTTTTATGTTCCATTCAATGATTTTTGTTCAAACAGAAAAAGAGAAACTGTCCTCCCTGAACCAAGCCAGAGCACATAAGCCCAAGAATTTCACAGGATTTAAGTAGAGATGCTTTGCTCCTCCCCTACTCTCCCAGGGCTGTCTCTCACACCTCTTTTTGGGGTACAAAAGGTGCCATTGCATGGCTGCTGCAGCAGGCTGCCTGCCAGCAGGTGCAGCACACCCAGGAGAGAGCTGCTGGGCAAACAAGCTGGTCTGCTGGGACTCCAATGGACAGGATTTCTCACCATTCAGTGCTAACTGACTGGAGCTGGGATTTAATTTTGTGCAGTGGACATATGGGAGGCAGGGCAGCATCTGCCTTATTGCTGTCTGCTCTCTGTCAGCCAGGCAGCTACAGCTTTAATAAAAAAAAATAAAAATAAAATTTAAAAAAAAACAAAAAAAAAACAAAACAAAAAAAAAAAAAAAAAAAAAAAAAAAAAAAAGCTGCAGCTGAACATTTTGAGGTCCCCATTATCTTTCTCAAGTTGGTCTCCACAGTTTTCAAATTGGAATGTGGGATTTTGCTCAGCTGTTTCTTATGGGTTTTTTAATGAGAGAGGCTCAAACAAGAAGACATCCACTTTTCCTGAAGCCATTTATACGAAGAACTGCAGAGCAAGCAGTAGTGGCTATAAAGTGCCCATCACGAGATAGGCACTTTATTAGTCTTGCTTGGTCCTCAAGCAAGGATAGGGACAGTAGTAAACACTGTACTGGATAAACACAGGTCAAGTGTACAGCTGGCTTCAGGCATGATTCTGGGGAAATAATAGATGAAAAGCTGAATGTAGTGGGTTTTTTTCTCCCCCTGATGAAAGAAAGGGTGCGTGTCAGGAGGAGTGGTGAGTCGTGTTGTTGCTGCTGTCACCACAGGACATTTTTCAGAAGCAGACGTTCACTTTGGGAAGAACAGCCCTGGAACCCAGTCGTGTCATGAGCCATCAGTCTGGGACCCTTCCCAGGCAGGGAGCATTCTCCAAATCGCTGTGCAACCCTTCCAGAATAAGCAGCAGAATATGCATCACACCAGAGACTTGTAATTGGTGGGATGAAGATGTCTGTGCAAGCTAAAGTATTTTCCATTATGGCCTCAATTTTATGTTACTAAATATCTTCCAGACTTCCTTGCTTTATGTGAGCATAGTGGGGCCTCATTACCCAGCTGAGTGGTGTAATCAGGACATGGAAATGGTGTTACCCTCAAATCAGCCAAGCCTTCTAAAATATTCTCTCAAGTCTTGCATAGTTTGTTGGGAAGAGAAAGTCCTAGAATGGTTTGGATTTGGAAGGGACCTTAAGGATCACCTAGTTCCAACCCACCACCCATGCTCAGGGACACCTTCCACTAAACCAGACTGCTCAAAATAATCTTGCTATAGGCCTTTCTGCTACTTTGATATTCAGTCATCACTATATTTCAATTTCTTTAATTTCAGCCCATTTAATTTGGACGTAACCTGAAGTGATGTGACTTCTGAATGAGGAATTGATAAATTCCTGCCAGAACAAAAATTTTAAAATTCATTTTAAGAAATAATAAAAATCAATTAGAAGGACTTGGCAGAAGTTTCTGCAGTAATGCACATGAATTATGTATTTAAATACATTGCACTAACATAGGAAATTTATTAATCTTCATTGAACCTATAGGTAAAATGAGTAGTATGTATTTTACCCTTACATTTTAAAACATCTCAAATAAGATGCATCTGATGCAATACAAGTTGATATCACACAGAAGTCTTCTGGTATCTGTGGTACCAAAGAATAGATACAAATTAATTTTATTGCAAATGCAACAAGCATTATTGAAACAAACTTATGAAGTGAAAAGGGAGAAGGAAAGCAAATACAAGTAAAAGAAAACTTTTTAAGTATTCTTCACATGTTCTATAATTCCTTTTGAATATAAATGTTCTAAAGACAATAATTTGCATTTCAAAAGAAAATAATAAATCCAGGTCCCAAATGATGAAATATCAATGACTTCCCACTCTGGTATCATAAGTCAAATAAAACTAATAAATCTGCCCTGTAGTAATTTATTTCAAATGTGGTTTATGGTAGGTTGAATGTGAACGAAGACAAATGTAGGGTAGAATATAGTTGGGAGGGAGAAGAAAGATTTACTGTCCTCTTAACCAATGAACTTTAAAAATTTAATTGATTAAATTGTTGTGTTGCACCTTAGAAAATGAAAGTGAGAGGAGATCAATAATCTTGGTGTCATGTCCTAGTGACACACTGAATTTTGTAGGTCTATAGGTCCATAAAGTTGTCTCATTTAACAATGAGACAACTCATTGTTAAACTTTGACAACTCAAGTCGAAGTGCACAAGTCTGAAAGACTAATTTGAAATTTTTGCAATTCCTTGCAAGACTCCCAGTGGCTTCAGTTTGTAGTTCATGGAATAAGGACTGTAATGGAAGATTCTCCAGCAGTAACAGTGTTTTGCCCCATGATCCTAATAAGCACAGGTAACACACTCATACATCTTTAGTAATTCTCCGACTTAGCTCTTGATGCAAACCAATGCAGAGTTTGTGGCTAGAACTGGATTCTGGTTTTAATTTCAAAGAAAGGAACCAACTCAGTTGATGTTGGTAGGGGTAGTGGTGTTGCTTCAGAGAGCCATCCTCCTCTGCCACATGGATCCCAGAGCCACTTTGTGCTATTGGATCTACCTACAAAGGACAAAAAAAGACCACTGCCTTCCCAGCAGCTGTTGCTACCAAGAAAGATGGGATCCTCCTCATACAATTGCATTTTTCTGAAATTGAATTGTGCACTCTGATAGAGCCACATGGTCTTTCTCTCTAAGGGGAAGAAAGAGCAATAACTCCCTAGGGAGATCAGTTCAGTTCAGCTCTGCTGCTGTCACTACAGAATTGGTACATGTTTTCCTCTGTTGATGGCAGCAGTACCCAGATTCCTGGCTCACACTGGATTCCTGGCCTTTGGACAAGTGGTGTTAGGGAGGATGAGCCCATTGGGCTTATCCATACAGCCAGCTCCTACTTTCTCCTCCCATCTCACCTAAGGTGCAGCAGGAACCAAATTCCCATCTGATGCAGTCAGGCTACATTACCTCCTTGTGAACCATGCAAGGACTTACCCATGTGTTTGCTGCACATTAAACATCAGGAAGCAAGGGCTTACTGGCACTCACAGAGAATTCAACCTCAGGAAATTGCTCCGTGCTCAAAAATGGGCACTGCCTGCACATCCCCACCCAGGTCATGCACAAATGTATTTAAATTGCAGACATCTGAAGTGTGTCTGCTTAGAAAAAAAAGCCAGTAATCTTAGCACAGCTCAGCAGGTCACTGAAGAATGACATACTCCTGGCACTCATTAAACTTAAGGTAAGGGATCAGCTGCATTTTCTGTACCAACATCTGATAAAAAATGAGACAGTGACCTGAGGCCATTTAGCTTCTTTTTCCCTCTCAGTGTTTTTTGTTGTTGTTGTTTTTTAAGAACGAACTACATCCCATTCTGACAATTTTTCAGCATTTGCAATAGCAAATACTAACGTAATTCAAAAGTACATATTAATGTCACTATTTTACTGGCTCAGCCAGTAAAATATTAAGGTATAAAAAATCTCTTAACCCATTTGGATGTTAGGCAAGGGTTCAATGACTACACAGATCTTCAGATGTATAATGACTGAGAGACTTCTCAAAAATAAGCTTTTGTACCCTGTGTAGTCTTGTTAAAACTTTTACTTTCCATACTCTATCAACCTACATCTCTGTCAGTGTCATAGCTTCTAAACTTGCTTTAGCAGCTCAAAAGGAGAGCATTTAGTTCCACATCTAACAGGTTTAAAATGCTTCAACATCTCGTGCCACTCTGGGATGAAGATAAACCTCTGTGCCCACCAACTGAGAAATTTTTCTGTTTGCCAGGGTGGTACATAGCATTACAGCCAAATTTGAAATTTCACTTTGGTTTCAGAAACAGCAGAAAGGAAGAAAAACTAGTGGAAAACTGGAGATTTGCAAAAGAATTCAGTTAATCAGTTATTTTTGAAAATCCCAGGAAGCCTCCATCTCTTGTTCTCAGGGTGACAAACAGCCTTAAAAATTTGAGACTTCTATTCCAGATGCAGAGATGCTTGACTTTGAGGCTAAAATGTCTTAATGCATGAAGAATTCATTTATTTAATTTATGAAACTTTTTCTTAATAAGAATATAACAGTAATTGATAAAATTAGGCTGGAAATTAGCAGCAGATTCTAGTCAACAGAGTTGTTGATCTTAGGAAGAGTAATAATTAACAGTGAGTGAAAAGAATTAGTTTAATTGGCTTGTGGGAAGAATTACATGACAGGCTTGCTTGGCAGAGCCAGTTCCCATTAGCAAGAAGGACTTCTGCAGCCAATGGTCTCTAGGAGTATTTTTTCCTTTTCTACAATTCACAATAAGAAAAGAATTCCAATAATTACAATTGAAGAAATGCAGAAAGCAGCATACATAACTAAGATCCTCTTAATCCCCAAGCCTCTCCAAATCATTGCTAAAAACCTTTAGATCTAAGCTGGATCACTTGCAGCACAAGAACTGCTATAGGATGGATAAATAACTTTGTTGATTGATGTATTAGTGCTGCACTGCTTCAGATTTTGTGGCTCTCCAGAGTTCACCTTCTTTTCCCACTTCAGGAAGACAGGGAGTGCCACCTGGGGAAGCAGCTCTCGTAGCTGGAAGCTGGGCAGCAGGGGCCAGGGCTGTCCCTGTCACCCCATGGAGCCTTGCTCTCCGTGTCCCTCTGGTTGCCCCTCAGAGAGAAGAGCCTGACAGTTTGCTTCTGATTAATAACAGAAAAGAAAAGCAATGTAAAGCCTGAGTACTCCTTTTCCTGCATGACCTGCACTTCAGCATTTCTCATTAGAAATACTGCCAAATCACTCCGTGTCAGACTGTGATTCAAGAAAACATGGCCTCAAAGTCAGAAGTGGGAATAAGATTGCAACAAAGAGAATTAAAAGGCAACAGTTCCTGTGCTTCCTCTGTCCTAACTCATCTGGCAGCTGGCTACATCACTGCTGATGGTCTGTCAACAGGATGCCATTCTTTCAATTAATCCAACATTTACACATTTCTAAATATTAGTGTTTCCTCTCCTCCTAATGTTCCACACAAAACATAAATCATGTTTCTGAGGAATTATTCCTTTAGGCAATTTTGTTAAAGTGTTTCATATGTAGATTTTTAGCTCTCTAAGCCACAAATTAACTTTGTGAATAGATGCACATTTAAAATATACATTGTATATTTTATGACCTCACTATCAGCTGCAAACCTTCATGGTCAATGACTGTAGAAAGTAAATGACAATTCATTACTGAAAGTATTTTTAATTGATGCCAGAGAATGTGTCTTGAGAACACCCATATAATTTAGCAGCTCGAACATTTTAAACGTCCTTTTCACATTTGAGCTAAAATTTGATACTCTTCCTTGAAATCCATCCTTTCCCAATCTCACCTTCATTTAAACCTCACAACCTCCCTCTACTTCTGTGCAATGTGCACAAAAGACCTTGGGGTTTAAAAGAAATTTATAGACACGCAAACATTCATGTTCATTTTTGCAACATTATATCTCAGAAGCATTCCAGACAAAGGGCTCCAGTGTGCTCACCTCTCCTGAGGAGGGGAGGTGAAAGCTAGGACATTACAGAAATTATCCATCCAGGTTCTTTGAAAGTGCCCCAAAAATATTGCAGTGATGAACACAGTTAAAGAGCTTATATAAAGAGGAAAGGAAATTATTCCCAGGAAAATTATGCCAGGATTTCTTCGAAGGGAGATTCACAGAGACAATGTACCAGTAAGTATAAACCAGAAAGGAGATCTGTTGAAATGAGCCACTTTTGCTATGTAGTAAATGTCAGGTGGAGGAGTAAGAGAGGTTCCAATCAAATCAAGCATGGGCTGCCCTGATCTTTTTGCCTCAAGTAGCTTCTGTATCCTGTCTGCTGAAGTAGAGACATATGTTCTGAAAAAGGGATGTGGCTATCTAGTTTTCTGAATCTTAAGGAAACTTTCTCTACTCAGACAATTGCTGTGTTCTTCAACAGTTTTCAAAGAAACAAAACGGATAAAATCAGCCTTTCAAAGCATGAAGACAAGGGCTGCCAAAAGGAGGTTCATGAAGCCTACTCAGGAGGGTCAGACTAAGAGGTAGAGTGCAGTGTTTACAATAAAACATTTATTAATTACAATGCAACTACAGTGTTTTGAAAAAGGGTAACAAAGTAAGTAATAATACAGTCATTTTGTCTTGTAATCCTGCAAACAGGGACGCTCAGGAGAGCAGGATAAAGTGTTAGAAGCTTCTGAATACAAGGGAGAATAGCAAACGCAATAAAATTAGAACCATCTATTAACAATTACTAATGTGCTGTGGCTTTATTGCTGTTTTTATGGTCAACACTATTTGTATTGAGCACGGTATATTTAATACAGCACTCCTAAGAACAGAAATCCTTTATAAAAAAAGTTATCCACTTTTTCCCTGCTGTTTCCAACACAGAAGATTCTGGTGATTGCTTACAATTATAAAGATACAATTACTATTGAAAATGCTGATATGCCATTAACTGTTAACCATTATTATGAAAAAAAACCAAAAGGTTCATGTGCATGGACTTTCATATAATTACGCTGCTTTCTCAATCACTTCTAATGTTTCCACAGTTTTCATCATTGCTAGCAAAACAACATCTATTACAGATCTTTCACAATTCCCATTTGAATCCAGTAGTGACACAGTAAGAATTTAAAGTAGAAATAATGTTTTCATTAATTATTGATGCTGAAGAGAATTCAATGCACCACAGCATGGGAAGCCTGTCTAAACCAGAAAGAGGTAAGGGAGCAAACCCAAGGGACTTGCACAGTGAGGATCTGTTCTGAGCTCAGGAAGAAGCAATGGAGATGGGAAAGGACATGGCAGAAGAGGAATTCGAGATGGAGCCTGTGAGAAACCATGGCCAGACTTGCAGGGACTGACAGGAAAGCAATCAGCTTGGTTTATTATGTTGGATTTCTCTTTACTTGCCTGGGGTTCTTTCATAAGACTCCTATGTCCCCTGCTGAACTACACCTGTCAAAGCTTGAATTTGCTCCAAAGAATAGTTTAGAGATTGGCTACTTATTTTCTGATAAGAAATAACAAACAGGCCAAGACATTGCTGATCAGAAGATGAACAGGTTCTTTCCCCAACTCAGAGATCATAAGAGAATTCTTTCCACAATTTAGTCTTGATTACTTGAAACAACATTCTAATGGAATTAAACACATTGGCAAAGAAGCAATGCAACCATCAGAGCAGTAAAGAGTTAATTCCTATTCATGACAAAATTCCCTTGCAGCCTTTTTTCCCTCATGGATCCTTCACCCTGACCCCTGGCACTTTACACAGTCAGGATGCACAGAGCAGTTTTCCACAGTGCTGCCAGCAAAGTGTGGCTGAACAATGCTCTCTAGCTTGGGGCTTTAAAACTGTTGGGGCTTTAAAACTCTGTAAACCAGGATCACACAGAGGTAAGATGCTGTCCAAAGCAGGATTTCAGACTGGCTGTTCTCTAGTCACCTGGTGTGACATTTGTGAGCTGTACAAATAAGACATTTCCCTGCCTGCTTTCATGCAGCGATAGACATGAATTACAGAGGCACTTTGAGTCTGTCAGTGCATTTGTCTTCTGTGAGTTCCCTGTCACCCTGCCCTCGTGATAGTCCTGTGACACTGTGGGATGGACAAAGAGCTCTGGATGAAACACAGAGGTGAAGTGTGTCCATTAAGGGTTACTTCAGCCATGCCCCAGAATATATGGCCAAAGAGAAGATGGGGATTATTTCCTTCTCTTCCCCATCCCTTGCCCCTGTTTCTCTTTCTGCTGTCAGGCCTTCAAGTGTAGGGACTTCGGTTAAACACAACCAAAATGCACACAAGACCTGCTCAGGAAGATCTGCAGAAAATGACCAGATTTCCGGAGTAATACACATACTTCCAGGAGAGATGGAGCACGCAGCGAATAGTAATTGGTACCATATCCACACACACGCAGTAATCTGGGGAGCTCAATTAAATTACTGTGCTGTATTAAGAAAAGTATGTGATCACACAGTTAATGACACAGAACATGCACAGGGAGAGGAGAAAATCTACAGTCACATTTTCAATGTCTGGCTTTTCCTACCTTCTCAATGATTAATGATATTTAGGATGCCTTAATATGTCATTTTTGTCTTGAAATTCACAGGTTGTTTTTTTTCTTGAAAAAAGAGGCTTGACTGCTGCCCCAAGAAGAAAGGACCCTGACTCATCTTCGTGATTAAATGTAACACACAGGTTTTGAAATATGGCATTAGGTTAACATTACAAAGCACAGAAGCCAGGAATGGGTGCGTGAGCTGAAAATGCTCAGGCTTTTGCCTTTGCTACACCATCTTTGTAAGCTCTGCAAACAGCTCAGCCAAGTTACTGGTGATAAATAGCAAAACCTTGTTGATAAGCTCTTTATTCCCAAAACTCTGCTCTATTCAGGAAAAGCATGTATTGATCAGGAAATTAATGATATTTAATATATGAAAGATAGATTTGAAATGGCTGTGGTTGTTGGGGCAATATTTGTGATACCTCAGTATTACAGACGCTGTATGTCATTGCAGATGCCATGTCAAAAATGCAGCATGGTAAAACAATGTCACGTAGTGTGGCAGGTTTTTGTTCTAAACCACTGTAAACACAATTGTTGTAGGACAATAACATGGACTACCTCAAGGGAGTATGTTTACATCTATATTAATATCTATGGAAATATCTGATCCATTCTAGTGCCTAAATTTTTTACATATGTTAATCATTTAACCAAAGTTGAAGGAAAGTTAGTAACAGACCTTTTTCAAATCAATTGCTGTCTGAAAAATCAGTACCCCACTAAAATGCAAATTACTCCCTTTCATCTCTGAGTCACGATATGATAATTTAATGTGATTTGGTATGGAATATGACTCACTGCTCTTGAAATCATTGGGGCTGACGTTGGATTGAAAATGTGAGCAGGCAAAATGTAAGGTTAGCTCCTGGAATAATATAGCAAAGAAGCTCAGCTTCTGAAGGGGGAGCTAGACACCACTGTGACTTATGAAAATTGGCTTCTGTTGCAGCAATTACATGTGTCCAGTGGGAAAAGGTTGCCTCACAGAAAGAAAGGTAGAGGTACCAGGAGAAAGCTGTTGTCATGATTGCCCTCATCCAGGGAGTGCTTTGGGGATCACCTAGCCAGGAAACAGGACTGTGTTACCAAGTGAGGTGGGATAGAAGACACTTAAAACAATCATTGCAAATGGATGGCTGGCAGCTGTTATTGAAAAAAAAGAAGGGAAATAGTTTTCTTATAACAAAACAATCTCTTAGGAAAATATGGAATGTGATGCTGGTGCAGCATTCCCATGTAATTCAGTGTCTTTAATGAGGGATGGAAATTGGTACTGATGTTAGCTAGCACCCATGAGCAGGAGCAGAATTCGGCTGGCCAAGATGAAGATGTATGAATTGTTTTTGAGCAAGAGCTGGCACCAAAAAATGCACAGAAATTGAACTGTTATAATGACACGGACATGCAAATGTAGAGACTTGGACCAGGGAACATCTATTGATCTGTGATCACTGGAGACTGATGCATAATGTCAAAGATTATCCAGGAATACAAATGAAACTTGCTTAAGCTTCAGGGGAAAAAGCAAGAGGACAAAGAGGATAAGGCAAACTAGAAAATGCAAGTAGAATTAGTCCTTATTTCCACTAAAGCGAACAAGTTTAATTAATCAATTTTTATGTATGAAAATCAGAGCCTTTTAGGTATTTCATGCTCTGGTTTGGCTCTAAGGTGGGTTCTGCATGCCATTCAGCCAGGACTGTCCCAGGTTAAGCTAATTCCTACAGTGATTTACACAATTCCCCAGAGATCTAGTCCCACAGAGAAAGTTCATCTCTCACCTCATGGTGAAGTGAAAGTTCATCACTTCCCATCTCATTGTTCGGGGTGAAGTGGGATCTCATCCTTGGGACTTCCATGGATTTTGGCAGATGATTCAACTTGAGAGTAAAAGCTGATATCTGCTACAGTACTGTTTGCCCTTTTAGACTGGGGTTTCTGTTGTGTTGTGAAAGGATGATCACAGTGCACCTCTTATTGCAGCAGATCATGCCAGGAATAACTCTTAGCAGGCTATAAACAAACAAAGAAAATGTGCCTTCCTGGCAGACAAACATGTAGAAATGATTTTATGCATTTGGACATTTTCAGAAACAAGCAGAATATAATTAGAAATTATTGTGCAAATGAGAGAGATGAGCAAGGCTTTTGGTCAACCTGGATACAGCTAGACATGATGGCAAAAGGAAGGAACAAGAAGATGAGAAGGTGAATGAGAAAGTCAAGAGTTAAACACGTTTTGCTGAAGGTGGGAGGCCTCACTCAGTCTCACCTCCTTGCCACAGAAAAGCTGTGGTTCCTTGTTGAGATTTCAGCTCTACTTATTGGTGCTGACTGTTGGACTATGGGCTGGGAGCATCTCAGTTGCACAATTTTTTTGCATAATGTCTCCATCTCCTTACAATGTACTGACAAACCAAATTCCACCTTTAAATCCTGTGAGATTGTTAGGTTTTGCAAAGTAAGTTATTAAAAATCAGCTGAATTAATGGATTTTAAAAACCCCACCTATTTAGTCATGAAAAGAAAAAGCAGAAAAGTGTTTAGCTGATAGTTTTAAAAAAACCAAGCAATGAAACATGACAAGTTTCATCCCACTTCTTGATCTCTTAAGAAACTTACAAAACAAATAAAAATAGTAATTTAGGATGAATAGACTTAATGTAGTCTTACTCAGTGTTGTTTTTACTGTGCTGTTCTGAAATCACTGGCAGCTGAAAAAAGAGACATACAATGAACTAAAATGTCACAACGTAACACGTCAATAAAGCCTTCCCAGCAAAACGAATCATTTCAGATGTCTTTAAAACAAGGTTGATTGACTCTTGTTTACTGTTCAAATATATTGTTTCCCAACATGATCTGATGCTATCTGCCTGTGCAGGAGCAAAACACATTATTTGGAAATTTTTCGTTGCTATTTTTTTATTTGTTTGGTTGTTGTTCAGAAATGCACTGCAGATGCCCAGCAATTGTTTGCTTCATGAAGGTTATGTCTAGATGAGTGGAAGCAGTTGAATTACTACATGTTAAGAAGCTGTTTTCTCCTACCTGGGTCTTTCAGGCAAATCCTCCAGTTTGTGTATTAAGGCACACATCCACATGCACTCATGCAGCAAAAGTCATCCTAGAGGTTGCTTTCTTCATCAATAAAGAGGCAAACATTTCTAATAGACCTCCTCTTCTTCTTTGCACATTCTCTAGCAAATCAGTCTGATTTCATTCAGAAGATGTGGGAAATTTGTTTTGTTAAATTCTATTAACTGTAAAACAGCATAGTGGTACACAAACACAGACAAAAGCTAGACAGTAGGAAAACAATATGTGCTATTCTGAGTAGGTGATTTTTATTTTATAGATATATCATTCAATTCATTCCAACTTGTGAAGTACCTGTGCTGAAAATGCATAATGGGGTCATTATACTTCTGAAGGAAAAAAATTCCTGTGCATACAATAACTGAAAGAATTGCTACACATTTTATTAAAATAAGGATGTGATTGCTTTGAAAATGTGTTTGTAAGTCATCAGGCAACATACCTAATACATTAGGTCATCAGCACATACATCTGAAGTAAGGTGACAAAAACTTTATTCCCTGCCTCTTTGCTTAATAACACTCTTATGGTTTGATGAGGCCAGGAAACCTTAGCTCCTCCTGGAGTGCTTGGTGCCTTGAATACAGCAGGGACTTTCTTATCATTCCTTTCCTATGCTAATAGGAAAGGACTTTAGTAACTAATAGTAATGGACTTTTCTGAGAACTGAGGTTGTGCTTAGAATATAAACAGCAACAAATTCTCCCTCTCCCATTTTTGGTGAAACCATGCATTTGGAATAAGGAATAGCCAGGACAACAAAGCCCTATCAGCAGTGTGGAATGGAGTATTCACATTTTTAAATGGCATCTTCCTACAATTTCATAACACAGAATTTGCAGCTGTCTAGACTACTCATTATCTTGTATATTCTTCTTACCTAAGAAAGAAAAGGTGTCCAGAAGATTCAGCTGATAGGTGTCCAAGTGTTATCAGCCATGGCTTTGCATCAGTATATGACAGGAGGAGTAATTTGTATGTAAATAAGCATGTTTTATGCTTCTTGACCAGGAAGGTGATTCAAGTACCCAAAATTTCATTTACATTTGGCTGAGAATAGCTGTTATCATGCTCTAAACTGCTATCATTCACCGCAAATTGTTCCTACTTTGGTTAAGGATAACTTTGCATTTGAAAAAGCAGTAAGGTGCATATCTTGTTCTTCATAAATTTATTTCCTTTTCTATAATAGCGTATGTTCTGAATTTTCAATTTAAAGTCTAATGCTTATCCTTTGAGACATTATAATGATTGTTTAATGCCACAAACAGAAAAGTACAGGCACAAAATTGCTATGAAGAAGTGCATGTTGACTCTTGGAAACATGAATCCATTGAACAGAAAAGCATTATATTAAACAAAGCAGGATTGGTCCCAAAGCATATTGGGAATATTCTTTATAAATGAGCCAGCAAAATAACCCAGTAGGTGAGTGGGAAAAAAACACAATTTCTTATTATGTATTGCAAATCATTAATTTCATTTTAAAATGTACATATAAAACTACCTACACCAGAAAAAAAGATGCAACTTGTATTTGAACACGCACTGAATCACTAATAATCAAATTTGTGTTACAGCCCAAAGCAGAGAAATGTGGGAAATGTAAAGAAAGGGATGCTCTGTCTGAGTCAGGTACCCTTCTGAGATATAAATTGATTTGATGAAACAAGGGCTGCTCCCTTCCATAGAATTACAGAATCTGTTAGGTTGGAAAAGATCTCTGAGATCACTGAGTCCAATCTGTGACTGTCAACCAGACCCTGGCATTGAGTGCCACATCCAGGCTTTCCTTAAACACCTTCAGGGATGGTGACTCCACCCCCACCCTGGCAGCCCATTCCAATGTCCAACCTAAACCTCTCCTAGTGCAGCTTCAGACTGTGTTCTCTCATCCTGTTGATAGTTACCTGGGAGAAGGGACTGAGTCCCCACCTGGCTCCAGCCTCGTTTCAGGGAGTTGTAGAGAGTGGTAAGGTCTTAAACCTTCCTTTCTCTCAGCTAAAAAACCCCAGCTCTCTCAGCCATTTCACATAAGGCTTGTGCTCCAGACCCTTCACTAGCATCTCTGGATTCCTCAAAGTGGTGTCTTTAAGTTCACCTCAATATTCTTTCCCATCTGTATTTCCTCTCCTTCACCCTGAGCAATGACAATTGTCTGCTTGTTTCTCTGTCCGGATCATTGCCTCATATCACCCCTTCCCTATGACTCAAAGATCCCTCTGTAGTATTTGGAAAGACCGTATTTTCCTCTTTCAGATTTCTCCTCAAGCGTCACATGTGGTAAATAATACTTGGGGATGAGGGAATACTGCCAATAACTGGATTATCAAAATCACAGCTTCCTAACATTTTAGCATTATGTCAGGTTCATCCTGTTTAGCATCATGTTCCATTTCACTCTGAAATATTTTGCCCATAGCATGCAGTGCAAAGACCACAGATCTTGTGTCATCTATAAACACTTTCACAGGAGTCACCATTTTCCTCCCAGCACATAATAGAGAGCCTGCAATGAATCACATACAACTCCACTGAAAGAGAAATGAACAAGGCAGTCACAGACAGCAGATGACCAAAACAGTGTTGAGTTTCTATAAATAATACATTGCAGAGATTAATTAGTTATGGTTCAAGGGGAAAGGTTTTAGTACCATCATACATTATTTCCTCTCTAATTTGGAAGCAGCCCTCTGGATCTGAAAAGGAACAGAGGCAGGCATTTGTTTGGCTATCCAGGTGCTGACATTCTTTTGGGTTCATAAAGACTTATTCTCTTTGATTCCCTGCTCTCATGTGATCACAGTTAGCATTTCTCCACATCCAGAGGAATCCTCCTGGGGATTAGCTAATGAAAAGTGCTGTAATTCAAGAAATGCATTCCCTTTGGCTGCTATTCTTTGCTTTTCTCTGGCAGCCAAACAAATATTGATATTTGGGGACCTTATATACCAACAGAAATTTTTTTCATTGGTGTCTCATATGGATGCAAATTAATAGTGCATATAACCCACTCACAGTCAAAACCCGTTTGTTTTTGTTTTTTTTTTTTGCAAAACAAACAAACAGTTTTTTCTGTTTACTTTTTTTTTAGTTGAAAATCATTCCTTACCATGGCCTTATGCTTCTAGTGATTTGCAGAACCACTGGGAATTAGATTAGTCAGGACACAGCGCAAACCTGATTCTATCTTGTATTTATGTTTTTTGCCCACAGGGAGATGTCTGGGGAAAAATGAGGAAAACACAACTAGTCCTAACTTAATGCAAAGATGCATTATTTCTAAAAGCCATTGAACCAAACAGCAAACAAAACCCACCAGAAACTCCAGACAGTATCCCAAACATGCTGTAGTGTTGCTGCTGCATCTGAGCTCCTGCAGCTGACCCGTGCAGCTAACACAGCGTGCTGATCTGCAAGGACACAGCTCTGCCTTGCCCTGACCCAGAGCTTGCTGCTTTCCACAGAACACCAGTCCCACCCCAAAGCCATCCAACCACTGCACAAAACTAAAGACACACAGGTGACATTTAGAGGGGTAAAAACCTGCAAAGTCACAGACACAGACATGTGTGTTGATGGATTTTAGCTGAAAAACACCTGACTAGATCTGGATACAACAGCCAGTCATCTTCAAGAGGAGAATCCCATTAATTGAGGTGTTCATATAAGCACTTTGGTACCATTTTTGCACGTCCATTTTCCCTGCAATCTACATTCAGACTGAGGTTGTAAAACTTATAGTAGCTATAGGTAATGTGCTGTCAAAACAAGAGGATTATGAGGAAGTCTTCCTTGTTGAGAACTTCCCTGGAAAAGAAAGAAGCTCAGATCTTGGGGAAAACTTTCAAAACCAGCTAAATGAATGCTGCAAGATACGTAGCTCAAAGGACAATTGCCATGTTGAGCATTGAAGTAGTACATTGATTTTCTTCGCAGTTTATTTAATATTCTGAATATGTCAGATCTGGATTTCATTTGCATTTGAAAGATACTTGATATGGTCAGCATAATATTGAGAGGAATTCATTCATCTCATTCTGCATTAGGAAAGCTTTTTCATTACTTCAGATATGAAGTCTGTAACAGTGATAGCTTCCAATTAACTGCTCTCAATGACATTTTCTTGTTCACTTACCTTTGCATAGAGAAATTTTCTATAGCCTTTTTACAATTATCTGATCTCCCTAACAAAGTTGGACAACGATGTCTGATACTACAATATGTGAAAATTACTCAGTCAAGACAATGTTAATGGATTTTTGAAGCTGATAATATTTGTTATATCTCTTCAGTTTAGGACAATGATTTCTGACATCTTTGATCCCTGAAAATTTTAGGGGAAATTGTTCTCACCTCTAGTGTGATCAGGTGGGGACTCACATGGGGGGAGGCAGGAGAGGAGCTGAGCAGGAGCCCAGAGCCAAGTCAGTGCTGGATACACCACAGAGCCCAGGTGCACATGCGGTAGGAAAAGGTTTTTCACCCAGAGGGTGCTTGAGCACTGGAACAGCTCCCCAGGGAGCCCCAAACCTGACAGTTCAAGAAGTGTTTGGACAACACTGTCAGACACATGGTGTGATTCTGTGCAGGGCCAGGAGCTGGTCTTGATGATCCTGATGGGTTCCTTCCAACTCAGCATAATCTATGATTTTGTGATTCTTCCTAGAATAAGGCAGTTCCGATGGCACTTCAGTTACATCCATCCTCAGAGGTAACACTGCAGAAAACCTTAGGGATCATTTTCAGATAAAAATAGTCATGGCAAGTGAAATTGCTGATATTCAGGGCTGTTTCCGTGCCACCTAGGGACTACTTTATCTCATAAATAATTGGATACAAGATTCACCCCTGTATTTTACATTCCTTATATTTTTACACAGAAGAAATCAGCCAAATGTGTTGTTGACAACTGGTTGTTATTTTCCTGTTAACTCTTCTCTTTAGCTGCAGAATAATAATGAAACAAAAGCAATTTTGTGAGTAATGCAAGAGCTAAAGTTTTCACAATACCACTGTATTGTCGCTCATAGACAGATGAGATATTCTGAAATGCAGGAATTTGTGGTTTTGTTAAGAAGGTTTTTGAATGAAGTTAAGACTAAATGAGCTGCTTAGTTCTTCCACTGATATTCTCATCTAGTTTGAATCACCAAGACCAGGGGGAGGACTTTTTTGTGCTCCAAACTTCAGCTGCCTTAGCTTAAATACAAGATGAGCACATCCAAATATTACAAAGTAAAGCTCAAGTTTCATTGTTAATATCTCAATTGATACATTTAGAAAATAGTTATAAGCCCACAGAGCTGAAAGAACTTATTTATAAAATACAATTACTTATGCTTATTTATAAAAGTTTATCTCCTTAAAAGCATTATTGAAAAGAACTCTATTTTGAAGTAGCTCCCTACCCTTTATTGAACTCAAAAATGAGTCCTTATTTCTCATGGCAGGAGGCTTGAACTAGATGACCTTTACTTCTAACCCAAACTACTCTATGATTCTATAATTATTTTATTATTTTATAAATTATAATTATTATAATAAATTATAATTAATTTTAAAATTATTTTCAGTAATTTCATAAATTATCTGAAAAATGTAAACTTTTTATAAAATTATTTGTTCCACAACACAAGTGCAGAGCTAGATTAGTGTTACTCTTTGCTTCATTTCTCACTAAATTTGCATTCCAAACTGTCAGGGTATTGCTATTTATAGCAATCTATGTTGCAGTAATTGTCAAGAGCAAAAGAACTGAACTGCAGTATCTTAGATGTGTCCACACGTGCAGCTTCATGTAAAAAGTTCCTCATGTAGAGAAGTGATGAAACAGAAAGGTGACTTAGTTACACAAACTTGCTTGGTAGACAACAGAAGGTATAAATGGAAAAAGGTTTACCCTTAAAAGATATGATAGAGCCAAGAACCGAACTCACATTACTTGAATGCAGATGAAACACACTGAAACTTTTCTCCTGAAAGAAAAGAGTTGGTGTTTAATCTCTTGTGCTTTCTAGTGAGCATGGAAAACAAGGCCATCTTAAGGGGTTTTAAGTAAGTACAATTACACCATGGGAGGAAAAGTGAGATGTTACTACCTTTTGCAAATGTATGGTACTGGGTTTGAGAAACAAAATATTTAGCAGTACTGAAAATGAATGATGGACAATTCTGGCACAGCACCAGAATCAAACATCTAGTATATTGATGCAATTTTTACTTCTGTGTCTGCTGGAGTCTGATTTATTTCAGTGAACCTTTATTCCCTCGTAGAAATTGTTGACACAGTATATTACAGCCATCGATCAGTATCTGATTAAATGAGTGAAGCGCTTTCATTACCTTCAAACCCAGATTGAATTGCTGCAGCCATCATGGGAAGACAATATTTCACCTTGCTTTGAGGAACCCCCATCCTCCTTCCAAGCCCTGATGCTTATTGTTCAGCATGTTCAGTTGGAGAGGAAGATTTATGTCCCCCCTTTCCCAGCAGCAGTTAGGAGCAAAGGCAGAGGATTAACTGACTGTGGGACAGGTGTGGCATTGCTTTATCTCTGAGATGAGTGTGTGCTTCAAATAGTGACAGGAAGGAAAGGGAAAGGGGAAAAGGAAAGGAAAGGAAAGGAAAGGAAAGGAAAGGAAAGGAAAGGAAAGGAAAGGAAAGGAAAGGAAAGGAAAGGAAAGGAAAGGAAAGGAAAGGAAAGGAAAGGAAAGGAAAGGAAAGGAAAGGAAAGGAAAGGAAAGGAAAGGAAAGGAAAGGAAAGGAAAGGAAAGGAAAGGAAAGGAAAGGAAAGGAAAGGAAAGGAAAGGAAAGGAAAGGAAAGGAAAGGAAAGGAAAGGAAAGGAAAGGAAAGGAAAGGAAAGGAAAGGAAAGGAAAGGAAAGGAAAGGAAAGGAAAGGAAAGGAAAGGAAAGGAAAGGAAAGGAAAGGAAAGGAAAGGAAAGGAAAGGAAAGGAAAGGAAAGGAAAGGAAAGGAAAAGAAAGGAAAGGGAAAGGAAAGGAAAGGGAAAGGAAAGGGAAAGGAGGAAGGAAGACTTTCCAAATAGAGCAGCCTGAACCCAAGTGGGATTATCCCTGTCTATATTAGCTATACTACATCACCAAAAACACAAGCCCTTATGTTGGGCCTGTCAGGTGTACCTTCATCATTAGATTGCCAAGAACATCTGCTAGATTTTTACCAGCTTCTGGCCTGTTATTATTTGGAGGCAGAAGAAGATACAAGGTAGACTCCAAAACTACTTTGTGAGCAGGAGTCATTGATGGTGTCCTGTGGTTTGCTGGTGGCAGTGGCTGTAATTCCAGTGCCCTCAGCAGACTTCTGAGCCTCTTCTCTCTCTAATTGCAGCACACAGTAGCACTGCTTTGCTTCCTGTTCTTCCAGTCTTTTCTCTTTCCCTGTCTCTAGCTTCATTACTGAGAAGAAATAATTTACCAGAGATAATAAAGTCCTTTTGCAACACAAGCACTAACAGCCATAGTAGCCACTCACTCTGCTACTTCACCAGAGAGAAATATGGTCTTGACTTTAATTTTGTTAGTGGGAGATTCAGAAACTGTATTTGCACCAGCCTGCCAAACCTCATCTGGGTCTTTGCATGTCATAACACTGAATTTGTAAGTTCCTTGAAACTATGCACAAAGGTATTTTGAAAATATTATAAAGCCAGACTTAAATTAGCTTAATACTCTGCAGAGCTGTTCAGTGCTAAATCAAGCTGCTACAGGAGAGATGTACCTTTTTTAGTTAGATTTTTGCACAGCCAGTCAGAGCAGAGGCGAGGTGTTTCGGAGCAGAAGCTGTTGGGAAGTCTCGTGCGGCATTGCCAGAGCTCTGCTTGCTCTGCAGCAGATCAGCCTGGCAGCTCCAGCACCTCTGACCGGCCCTGCCCATCTCCAGATAGAGAGTTTAGGCTCTGTTCCAGGTGAAACCCCAGCCCCAGTCCTGCAGGCTTGGTTGGGATTGCATGGGAGAAGGCTGCTTCTGGTCTCCTTTTACAAAATAATCAGATTTAGAAAAACTTATCTAAGGCAGTTGAAAGTAATTCCACTATATGCAAGACATGTCAGGGAACAGAAGCAATGCGATTTATGGACAGCCAAAGAAAGGAGTAATACTTCAGAAAAATTAAAATGGCTCCTTCCTATCATCCTTCAGCAGCAGAAGATATAGTAACAAGGGATTAGACTTGCAATTCTTCCTAGTTTTTTTCAATTTTAGGAGACACTGTGGGTACATTATACAACCTCCATTAACCTTCACAACATTACAGACTGAGGCTGTGATGAGCCTAGACAGGGAGCGGGAAACAGAGGATGGAACTCGCAAATGAGGATCCTTTACCTTTGGACAGATTTTGTTTCGTTCTTCTGAGAAGAAGAGAGCATGTCCAGGAACTGCATCCCTCTTTTCCATGGGACAGGCCTGTGCCCAAGCTGTTTGCTCTTTCCACATGCAGCCTCCTGTCCCATAACACTGCGGAGCTGCGGCATGGCTGAAAGGAGGGCAGGCTCTGCAGGGCAGAGCACAGTGGGCAGCAGCTCTGCCTAAGGCATCTAATGCCATAGCGGATTCCCCAGGCCTGGTGCAATTTGACAACCTGTTTCTTGCTCTAATCTGCACTTATTTGTGGATTAAACCCATCAAGAGACAGTCATGCCTATTTGAACGAAAAAAAAAAAAAAAAAAAAAGGTATGTGAGGATCTGCCCACTGTGAATCCAGAGAGATCCTTGGTTTCATCATCATCCACCACCTTTGCTTCCTACTGGCTCATTGAGGCAGAAGCCAGACTTGGGGTTATTGGTGGTGAAAGTCAGGAGTACTTGAACTGGAATAAAGCAAATCACTTGTACAGCTCAAAAATATGTGAAACTCCACTAAAGATTGCAGAAATCATTTGCTTTCATTGTCTTAAACACACAATTGCTGATGCATGCAGTAAAATTCCCTATGGGAAACCTAAGTGAAGTCAAGTATTATATGCAAAGCAACGAATTTCTTGCACATTTAATCCATACAATAAAATGAATATTGCTTTAAGATTGAAATGATGTTGGAGATATTAATGTTAAATTAAATGAATGAAATGAAATTTTTAATTATTTTAATCATGTTTACAAAACTATATGAAACAAATTTTCTGAAAACACTGACAACTTCTCTGTACAGTGAAGATTTGTAATGCACTAAATAATTTGAATTATTTTGCATTCAGAAAGCAGTAGAGGTTTGAAAAGAGAGTATTCAGCTATGTTTCAACAATGGTGCTGGTGTGGTGGGTAATTGCTCAAGGGAATAGTCCTGCTGAGTTTGATGGGATTAGCCATGTGAACATGGTTATTAGTCAGTGTCTAGGTGGGAAGAATTCAGGTCCATCATGCTTTCGCAAGGACACAGCAACTCCTCAGTGTCTCAAGGAGGAAACTAAAGCAAATCTCTTCATTTGAACTGACATGGATCAAGACCTTCCAGCCTCTATACTGACACCTCAGGTGCAATGAGGTGATAAAAAGGATGGTAGCATTGACTTTTGGGCCACCTAATACAAACGATGAGGCTGTTAGCTGAAAAAAAAGTAGAAAGTGTGTGCATAGTGATCTTTGGTAACTCAGTCTGTGCTTCATCTAAATATCGATGACCATATCCCTTCACAAAGAATGTGCATCAGCCTGTGCTGTCTTGGGAATGAAAGAAACAGTAACAAAACTGTTTTTAAGGAATGATGTGGAAAGACTGAAAAATCTGTTCTTCTCTACATGAATGCTTCTGAAACACAAAGGTATATGCTGCAGAACAGCTTTGTATTATCTTCTGCTAACTTTCAGTTTCTCCCCAGGTTCAAACAGAGCAGAAAGGACATCCCTGTGACAAAGAAACTGTGCTCCAGAATATATTAATTGCACTCCAGATCAGCTGTGCTGATCTTTGTCAGCCAGTCTGGTTTCATCTGGATGTAACCTTTTGGCCTTGCTTCAGTATCATTGTGTCTGAGCTGGAGGGAGCAGCTCAAAACAAGAATCCTTTGCATTCCCCTGGCCCAGAGATATTGTTTGTTCCTCTGGGAGGGAGGCAGAGCAATTTCTGCTCACTGACAGAGTCACTCTGCCTCAGGGGGAGGTTCACTTGATATCCTCCTTATGTGGACACATTCTCATGTCAAATATGAGAGATGCAGAGAACAGGCTCCCGCTGAACCCTGCGTGGGCACTGCTGCTGGTACTTTAGGGCAAGGTGACCACGGGACTGCAGAGCAGCCCTGGCAGACTCACAGAAATTATTACCCAGAAAATTAAACACCAAACTGCTTTTATCTCTGTGTGCATCTTCCACATGAAAGCATTGCAGCATGGATGGAGGGTGATGATCCAACAACAACCTGTGAGCTCTCAGTTTTCAAACCATTTACCAATTGGCAGTTGTCTGATCAATTATCCAGTACACCAAGAATTTGCAGGGGCACAAACATTACAGGAGGATGGAGTATGCTGGCTTGGAGTATTGCCTGTCTTTGGTTTGCCTTTGGCTGCACAGAGGTGAGGAAAATCATCAATGATCTTGCATGGACAAGAAGTAACTTCTCATAGTCCAGACAATTCAAATTGAGCAGTGGCTCCATTTAATGAGTCAGTGGCCTTCTTACTATTGAGTAGCAACAGCCTCTGCTAAGAATTAAAGAAAGAAAAATAAATAGGAAGAAAAATCCATTTTGTGAGCATGTGTCAAGATACTCTGACTCTTTCTTATTTTTCTCAGCTTTAACATTACACAAAAGATGTTCGTTCCAGTCTCTCCATCTCCAGGCTGGGCTGTTTTCTTTCATGGATTTAGAAGTTCAAAGCGAGAACTGTGATCCTCACATGGCCAGAAGCATTGTCCAAACTGGAGTTTCCAGAGAGGACAGAGGTAAGTGAAAATGCTACAGAAAGGGATGTCTCAGAAGAGATCCATGCTGGGCACAGAGACCTCTGATATACCCAGGGAAAAAGTGTTAATGGGAGGTGGAGAGAGACAAGTCTGTCAGCCACAGCAGCGTGGGCACAGCTAAAGCCACCCAAACACAGCATTGTTTTATGTCTAGCCAAAGGATAGTTGTGCTTCCTAGAGTCCTGCTCTCCTCCTGGCAGCCTGGATCTAAGCCTGCTTGAAGTAAGGGCTGGACAGTTATATGTAAACAAGGTTTGATTCAAGACTCCCTAGTTTTTTTTTAATTCTAGAGAGAAATGTTTTGGTTGGGAAATGAAGAACAGATAGGGCTGAGTGTTCTGCCTAAAGGCTCAGAATTTAAAAGGGCTTCTACACCAAGGTGTGCCCTCACAATACTAACACCTACCCTCAGCCATCAGAACCACAGCCACACCATACCACAGACATACTCCCTTCTTTATTAATCAAAATCTGTCTCCCACTCAACCTTTCTACCACATAAAACCAAAATCTGCTTGTTCCCATGGTGGCTGACATAGCCTGCCTGGCATGCCCAACCCAGCCAGGAAGAGAGAGGATTATATACGGCACTTCTCAGGTTGCCCCAGGCATCTGTTTCAGGTGTTTTGAATGGGAGTGGAACGAGCCATTGCAGGACTCCCTACAGTGCTGAGTCTGAGCCAATACGTGCACACAGCAAGCTAGTGAGGGAAACCAGTAAGGTGACTGCACTGCACTTTGTGCCAGGTCTGGCTGGGAGGGATTAACCTTCACAGCAGCCCCTACAGTGCTGTGGATCAGATCCATCCCCAAAGGAGCCACACCAGTGTCACACCAGTGTCCTGGCTATTGCTAAGCAGTGCTTGCAAAGAGACTTTCTGTTTCTGACTCTGTCCCCCAGTAAGTGGGCTGAGGGTGGGCAGGCAGCTGGGAAAAGACGCAGCCAGAACAGTGGATCTCAGGTGGCCAAAATGATATTCCAGACCATGTAAGGGATATTGGATACCCTATAACATCGTGGGCAGCAGCAAAACCAGGGTTTTGTCTTTCCAAAGAAGTTATTGCTCAGAGACCAGGGGCGCTGTCTGCTTGTGGGAGGTGGTGAGTGTTTGTCTTTGCATCACTTGACTGTTCTTTTTCTCTTTCCCTCATTTTAAATTGTTCTCATCTTGACCTATCAGTTTTTCTTGCCTTACTTTTCTGATTCTCCCTTATCCCACTAAAGAAGTGAGTGATCAGCTTAAGCTTAACTACTGGCTGGGGTCAATGCACCTCATATTATAAAAGTCATTGCCGTTCTGGACCTGTGACATTGCTCTAGTGGAGTTTCTTGGAAGCTTACCTGGGTTTTCTGGTAATAATTTCAGCAGTGAGTCAGCTACTTATGCTGCAAGTTAAATGAGAACAGTAAACAGGCTTAACCAGGTACTTTTATTGGTAAGCACAGAAGCTTGTCTAAAGTGTTGCCATTCATGAGGGGTACTCATGTTATTTTCTGTGTTTGAATATCTTTATATTGTTTTAGAAAATTAAAGATGAGATGTGAACTAAACAACATCAGTACAGATGTGTTGCAATATTAGGAAAACATAGTTGTGGAACAGACTCCCCCATTTGAAGAGTTCCTCCTCAAATTAAAGATTAAAAACTTTGGCTTAGGACTTGAACAAAAATTGCATTTTCCCATTTCTTGCCCAGAAAGAGAAAATTAAAATTCAAGCTGTATCATTTTTTCATTGATTACAAAACATTTAATGATGCTATACTTATTCTGCTTAAGACTGTGTTTCAATAAAACATGACACACAATTTTTTTTAAGAAAAAAAAAAGAAAAAGATTGCTGTTAGTGAACTTAGTACCATCTGGTCACAGTTCTGTTGCAGGCAATATGTTCTAGGATGACCCGATCTTGAGCAGGGAGGTTGGACCAGATGACTCACTGTGGTTCCTTCCAACCCTAACCATCCTGTGATTCTGAGAAGTTTTTAAAGAGGCTTGAGGCTCCTGAACTTTCCTACACATGATGAGTTCTTGAGTTTGTGTTTATTTCTCAATATAGGAAATGTATTTCTGTGCCTGGGCTTGGCTTCTGTGAGCAGGTCTGAGTGGGCTGGAGTGGGATGGAGCTCCTGCTGACCCAGCCTACCCTGGCACAGGGGTGGCTGAATTTCAGCCATGGCCCTGGGGCTCACAGGGGCTGGGGAGCAGCTCCTCCCTGTGCAGCAAGCACTGAAATTCAGCACTGAGAGAGAGCTCACGGCCCCCAGGGTGCCTAAGGAACCTCAGCTCTGTGTTATCCCCACTGAAGAGACTGAAATTTCTTCATCCTGGGGCAGTGCAAAGCAGGAGTGAAATTGCAGCCTGAGCTGCCACATTCACCATGAGCTGGCCTGCACTACTGCTCTCCCTGTGTTTCTGGGGCCGTTCAGGATGTCGTATCTCACCTCTCCATCCTCATCCAAAGGCTTTGGTGGGGATCATTCCACCCAGTTCCCTTCTCAACACCAAGGGGCTGCATTTAGCCATGCTTTTACCTGCACAGTAGGTGTAGCTTTAAAACAAACACTGCCAGTCTGGGCATGTGAACAGGGGGTGTAAGGTCAGCTCTGCTGTGTGACTGTATCGTCACTGCTGTCCAGGCCATTGAGCAAAGGAGTGTGTGTCTGCCCTGCCCTGCAGAAACGGGCTAGGTGCAGTAATAGAGAGGGCAGGGAGCTGCTCTGTGTTTTCCCATGTTTCCCTGTGTCAGATGACACAGAACTTGTGATGGATTGGGCAAGATTTAGGAGGGAGAAGAGGGAAGGCAGTCTTTAGTCTTTAGGAAATCCTCAGGAAATCTATGCTTGAGAGTCTCCGTTATTCCCCAAAAAGACACATCTCTGACACAAATTTGCTGTGTTAAGAAAAAAATCAAAAACCCCAGCCTGCTTTTACCCAAAGACAAGCAAATTTGGTTTTGTAGATAAACTTGTAATTATAGCACAGCTGGTGCAGAAATTATTTGCTTTAATTTCTCATTTGTTTATGACTGTGATTTAATTACTGCAATCCCTGTTATCAGCTCCTTTAAACTTTTAATTATTATAGGGCATCAAGAATATAATTTATTGCCTTTTGACAGAAAATTGCTTTCCACAAAGCGGCAATCTATCATGTGAAATCGTGACATTAATCAGTCTATTCCCAAATACAACACTTATGAATAAGAATGACCAGAGCTAAACTGAATTAACAAGAGATCAGCAGATCACAGGATGGTACCTATAATTTTGGTCAAGAGTAATCATTTAGAATTATCTGTGTAAAATCACATGTGATTTGAATGAAGGTTTTTTCCCTGCAGAACAAGTTTTCAGTATGAACACCCTTGCCACATGCCTGGGTGTGTGAGGGAGACATGGCATCAGCAAAATCAGTGACATCAGCTTTTCAAATTACAGAATCATCAGGGGGGTTTTTGTGATTAGCCTGAATGTGAAGCATTCTTCTTCCTATATAAGATAGGCAAAACATACAGGAATCTAGAAAGGAGATGTTAGAGAACCCAAAGCAAAACAAGACAAGGGGAGTACCACCTCACTTTCATGACCAGGAGACAGAGAGGTTGATCCTCTCAGGCTGAGATGACCTGTGGACAGCTTTGCTTGACATCAAACTTTTGTGTGCACCTGTAGTTTATTAAAATTCGGAGGTAATCCTCATGTTTCTGTTTCAAGTGTTACACATTCTTCTGCTGTGCATTTGAAGTAAATGTTTGAGTCGATAGGCAGAGAGCACTGCATAATCCCTTCTTTCAATAATTTTGGATAGTTTTGACATTGTGCACAGAAACCTTTCTCCATAACCATTGTGTACCTACAGAATGATTTCTCTGTGTAATTTTTCCCGTTTGTTGGCTGGAATGAGTGTTTCACTTTTGCTCCTCTGTAACCATGACAGCTATATTTAAGTTCAGATCTCCTAAAGTCTTCATCTGTCTAATCCCTCTAATACTGGTGTGGAAACAACTGCTGGAGGCCACATGAAGGTGTAAAGGTAGATTTTGAGGCTGAGGAAGAACATAAAACATGAGTTTTAGATTTCTGCACTGCTCCCGGCTCTGCAGAGTTTGTGTATCTCCTGCCCATCACATTTCTCAGTGGATGTGAATTAGGGCCATTGATTTATTCTAAAAGACATATCTGACTTGCTGCAGATGAGCAGACTAAGCTACACTTTAGAAACTGCTTTATCAACAGTTCTAGAAGGCAGATCTTCAGCCGTATAAATATACCAGTTCCTTGGAGGGAAAGGAACTGGACATATCCATTACTAGTTGTTGTGTAAGAAAAAAGTGACTAAACATAAAATTTCATCATTTTATCAGTAAGCACCTTAAATGCATTAAAGTTAGACCAATCTTAAAATTGCAATGATCTAACAGTGTGGTGTCATTCGTTTATCTTTATGTTCAACACCTGGGCACATATTATCAAAGCCCCCTGTGCAAGTCAGTCTGCCCTGATCACACACATACCTGGATGATTTGCAGCATCCTCTATTCAAATTCTTTTGGGTTTTCTCTGGTTTTTGGCTGTTTTTGCATTTTTCTTACACTTTTTGAGAGACCAAGCACTGCTATAACACCATTACTTAATATAGAGTGTATCATAGGATCACTGAATAGTTTAGGTTGGAAAAGACCTCTAAGATCATTAAATCTAATTGTTAGCCATTAAATCATGTCCCTAAATGTCACATCTACACATCTTTTAAATACCTTCACAGATGATGACTCAACTCTCCCGAGCAGCCTGTTCCAGGGCTTGACAGCCCTTTGACTGAAGACATTTTTCCTAATATCCAATCTAAACCAGGGATGAGGCAACTTGAGGCCATTTCTTCTGGTCCTACTGCTTGTGACTCAGGAGGCATTCTGCTCAGTTCTGTGAAATAGAGAGACTTGAAGCATGTGATTTATGTCTTTTCAGGTGCATGTGCACATGCACATGTGCAAAACTGTCAGATGTTTCAGTCAAATATTTCTGAGATTAAAAATCTACACAACATCAGTTACCTAAAGTATCAACTGATGGATGTATCCATGACTCTTAATGAAATCAAACATGAATTAAGCCTGTTGGAAGGCTACAGCCTACCTTTGGACAAGCGTGTTATTTATTTTTAGTGCTGGAATTAATTCACAAGCTTGCTTAATGGTGCTGTCAAAACAAATACATTTTGCAGAAGAAAAGTGCTGGCAAAACAGGAAGTGACTGAAGAGAAAAGATATATTCATAAGGGATTCTTCTATTCATTTTTATATTAATTAATTAATTAGAATCCCTGCAATTGCTGTGCTCCTAAAGATCTGTTGCCTGTTTGCTAAGCTGTACAATGTACTGAGTTTATTATAAAATTAATGCTGCCATGATTTCCTGAATGACTATCAGATCTCTTTGATATGAGGTATCTTATAGCTAACATATGGTCCCAATTCACTGTTAAAAACTAAAAGAATTCACACACAGATACATGAAAAGAAAAAGAAACAGAACAAAAGAGTTTTAAAAGTATGAATTTGATTTAGATTTCTTCTAAGCGCACTCTTCTTTAAGGGCATAAATACTTAATTCTGAATTTTCCAAAGTGATAAATGATTTCAGACATCTTATGGTGGATACCTTTTATGTCAATCCTGTTCTATGAGCATACAGCAAATCCTGATCAAAAAGATAGTATTTTTTGGTGGCTATTATAATGTGAAGTTTGAACTGGAATGGGAATTTTCTATATTGCATCTTACAATAGACTTGAACATCTGCGATATTTTTCTCAGTGCTTCCTCTCATTGAGGAATTTCCCATCTAGTGGCAAATTCAAAGTTCTCAGCGGTTGATTTAGATGTCTGTCACTGCTTAAAACTTGTGAGTTCCAGGGAAATGTGGTTAATTTCTTTTTGTTTCCTTGATGGTGATAGCAGGCATTCTGGGCATCAGAAACAAGGACGAAACCAAGAGATAATAGCTGTAGATCTCATTTCTGCACCCTGGCTAGGCTCATCTTTGAGGATACATAAAAAGGGTTCCTGGAATTGTAACTTTTTTCTTCTATGAAGTCTCCATTCTCTAGGACTTGGTTCTGCAGAGTATTGAGCCCTGTGAAACAACTACTCATGGCTGGGGAGGTAAATGCCTGAAGACCACGTACTTCAGTGTGTTGTTGCTCTAGATGTGCCTTGGGTGCCACTAAGGGGACTGTCACCACTCTGTCTCTCCATCAGATGTGGTACAGAGCACAGCCACCTGGAATGATGGCAGCTGTGTGCAGTGGAGGGAGCTTTCCCATCCTGCCTCCATCATTCCCACCTGCTGTGTCACATGCAGGATCCAGCTTCTAGAAAGAACAGAAGGCTGGGTGGGGCTATTAGAGCTTCTCAGAGATGTCTTACATGAAAGATTCCAAAACAAAGCAACAAACCTGTTCCTCTATATGCTTGAAGTGACTCCTTATCTTTTAGTAAAATCTGTGAGAAAAAAACTTGAGGTTCTGTGTCCTATCGAAAAAAAAAAAAAATCAATTAACAGCATCCCCAAATGATAGTCTGTATCATTTAATCAGAAAACTCCACAGTGAGTCATACCACCTCTTCCTCAAAATTATGGTCTCTGCATTTCCATCAAGAAAATACAATCAGAGGAGGACTCTGCTGCCTTCCCCAGCAGTGGCAGAATGAATGGTCTCTGCTAAGATCATTTGTACAGGAAATTTCATTGCTAAAATCTTTAAAAGGCGATGTTAAAATGTTATGGCCATGAAGACTTCCAAGATCAATAGAAAAACTGATGTTCTCAAAAAACCAGATCCAATTAGATGGAGATCTTGATGCACTGACCACATCTGCTGTGCACAGGCAGTGCATGACAGCCCAGCAAACTGACCCAGGGCACTGTTCACTGACCTATCTGTCCCCAGTTCCTGTCATGGAGAGATCTGCAGGAAAACATCAAAAGTGCCCAAAAGAGTCCCAGTCACTCCTAATGGGTGAGCAGTGGACAAGGAAGCTGAGCAGAGTTCCTGCTGAGCCCTGCCTGGGACCACCACCACAGCACTGTGCTGGCACCAGTGCTCCAGAAAGGCAAATTAATCAAATAACCATGCAAACTATCAAGGAAGAACAATTTCCTCACAGTTCTGGAGCATCATCCCCAGAGAAAGAAGAGAAATACCTGTAACCATGGATGCTTAAAGGAATAAAAGTTGATGCAAACACAAAATTATTCTCTAGCTGTTGCTTAACTGTCTAACCACTCTGTCTCCTACTCAGTTGTATTCTGTTCCACACAGTATTTCCACCTCTAGTAAAATGCATTTTGAAGAAATAGAGAACAGTAAGTGTGCCCTTTTTTTGCCTAGAATATATGATCAGAATTTTTTGTCATAAAGTGAGAACTGCAGGTTGAAACTTGGAATATAAGGTAGAAAACTTAGGAGAATCATAATTTCTTAATATGAAAAACATTTTCCTGTAATAATCATACTTAGTATAGAGGGAAAAGCATTACAATAGTATTTGGGGCTTATTTTAATATGAGTTCAGAAAAATAATCTAGCATAAACTCTATTTTAAATGTGAGGCCTTTCCTGATTAAATATATTATGTACTTTGCCAACATGCAACTTTTATTCAAATGAAATTTTTGAATATTTCTTTCCAGTTATGCCCCTTAAAAATTATTTGCAACACATAATTAAGAAAAAGATTGGAATTTCTGCAAGCACAGATATTAGTATGGCCTGCTCAGATAATAAAGGAAATCAAATGCTGCAATGTCTGCACTTACTTAAAGCAGAAAATTTGTGTATAAAGGTGAAGCTGGAATATTAAGCATTATTAAGAAACAGAACCTATTTTTCATGTTGTAAAATTGACTGAACTAAATAGAAGATAAAATTGAAAATTCTCTGTCTTAATGCTATATGATTTTTCTGGAATTTAGTGCACTTTTTATACTTTGCAGTGTGAGGTTTCCATAAGAAAAATTGTAACAATTTGAACTGTAAGTCAGAACTCATTTTCCTTTATGTCCATACAAGTTCTGCAATGCTGCTAACAAAATTACTCTGCTTCTTGTCCCCCTTGTTTCCTTCAATACAGCATAGCACCGGTTTTTTTAATAATTTCAGGGTATTTTCTCCTGGTGGAACTAACAAAATACAATTCTGAAGTGAGAGCAGCCCTCAGCGATCTTCCTGGCTGGGGATGGAAGAGAGCAGTTTCTGCAGGGGAGAGGGCGTTCTTTAGTGAGCAGACTCTCTCAAGGGTTTTGGCTTTTATTTACTTTGGTTTTCCATTCTAGGGAAAGAAAAATCATAAATGCATGAATGGAAGCTTAAGGTGCTCTGAGACTGGTTAAAAATCCTTATGTTTTTGTAGCAGTAAATATAGAAAATCCATCTGTTGATCTGTTTTTTTATGGGACAGAGCTCCTGATAAGGGAGTGACAAATTATTATCCCTTCATTTGACACGTTACAAACACTGACATGCATAAGGTAAAGCTTCTCCTTCAGGTGAGAGTGTTTTTAAGAAAATCATGAAGAAAAAATTAAGTATAAAATCAGTCAGTTTAAGTGAATGCTATTTATTATTTATAATGGAATGAAAAAGCAGAAGGGAAACATTCTCTATGTACAGATAGCTATTTTGAGCATAAGGAAATTCAAATGAAGAAGCAGAACTGAAAAGGCATGAAAAGGTATATTTTAAGATAAATCAAAATGTTAAGGAATGGATAGTGATCTCCCTGTAGCTCTCCCAGGAAAATTATGGTGTCTATGCACGCTTCTGCAAAACAGTTTAAGGAAAATAAGCATTGCAGCTGTATTAGTTTCAGCAGCCCCTGTTTAAGAAACATGCTAATAAATAGCATAGAAAAAAAAAAGGATGAGACTGAAAAGGGTTTCATTTGCAGTTCCTGCAGCATGGCTAAGGAAAGCTTTTTCTCAGTGTTTCAAAACAGCGTACAAAGATGCAGGAGCTGACAGCTAGGAGCAAAAGTGAGACTAAATGGAGTTCTTATCAGTGAGGGTAGCTCACCTTTGCAGTGACCTCCTAGGAGAGTAGCAGTCTCTAGGAAATTTCTTTAGTCAAATGAGATTATTTTTTTCTGAAAATCATGCTGCAGTTTACATTAGGCTTTACTCAGAATGTCCTGAGGCTTTGCAATCTCAGAAACCCTGTTCAGTAGATAGCAGATTTCAGATGCAAAGTGCTGGCTAAGCTTGTTATAGAAATAGAGGCAAAAGCTGAGGCACACACAGAGGATGAGGTCCCAGACCTTAAACAAGCACAGCTTGTGCACCTGTGTGGGGTGCAGAAGATATTAGTGTTTTTACACTTACTGAGTTTGGTACTCTGCTTCCTTCAGCCCAGGAACTTGGAGAAGTTGTGGACTGGAATTAAGATCAAAAAGTAGCCTTTGCTTATTTATGATTAGACTGTGACTTTTATTGGTATGCCTGATTAAAAGGTCTGCTGGTCCAGGTGCTGCATCACACAGAAAGCTGCATCTGCCTCAAAGGCAGAGGATGAGGTCCCTGGCCTTAAACAAGCACAGCTTGTGCACCTGTGTGGGGTGCAGAAGATAGCCAGAACTCTGACCTCAGACACTGCTTGGGAGCACCTAGCACTGGGCAGAGACACTACAGGGACTATAACTACCCTGAAGGATCTGTGGAACGTGTCAGGGTGGCTCAGGATTCTGTTCTCTTCTCTGAGCCAGCTTCAGCTATGGGGACTGAGCTTTCTGGGGCAGCAATGTCACGAGCCAGGAGCACTGTCCTGTCAGGCCATCAGAACGGTGGCCTTGGCTCCATCCTGGAAGAACAGTAATGATGGCTCCACTGCTTACTGAGCCTGCAGGTGCTGCAAGAGTTGGATCTCTGACTCACCATCCAAGGAGGCATCTTCCACAGTTTATGACCTGGTTTGTGTAATTACTTCAATGAGAAAGTCGGTTATTTCATTAGTAGGCACAATCAAAGCTTTCACCTAAGCCCTCTCCTTCCCAGGGATTTCTCCCAGAGGGAAAGAGTATGGAAGAGTTGTATAAGCCCTAAACTTGGCACATTTTCAGCCAGCAGTATTGCACATGGGTGGATGGAATGATGGACTTCCCTTAAATAATGGGCCTCCTGTTCATCAACCAGCGTAATGGTTTATGTGTCATTCCCCTGACAGCTCTGTGATGAGGTGACAGCCTACCATCCATGCCACAAGAACTTTGTCTTCTCTTCAGTGATTATGTGTCAGAACCCAGGACATCCCTCTGGATGTCCTGGATGCTCAAAGCCCTGGCAGGGGCTCGGAGACCCTGGCAGGAAGCCAAAGACACCTGGGAATTATATCTCAACCCATGGAGCAAATTACCAACCTTATATGAAGAATTACAAATCACAAAAGTTTAAGCAGCATAACAGTATTTGGCACCGGGTGAAAAGTGGAATTTTAAAGAATTTTTCTATGGGGTTCTAGGGAGACAAGATGGAGGGATTTGGGCATTGCCCTGTCCTTCTTCCTTCTTCTTCCCAGCCTCCATCTTCTTGGTGATGGTGGCACTTTGGGATTGGTTTAGGATAGAAAGTCACTGTCTAACATAGGTGATAGGTATTGGGAAATAACTGTAAATATCGAATACATCGTTTGTAGTGTAAAAGACAACACCAGTCCAGTGGGCGGGGAGTGTGCCTTGGACTGACCTGCAGAACAGACCTTGGCAGGCCAGACAGAAAATGTTTTAGATAAGAAATAATAAACAACCTTGAGAATGACAGCCAAAGACTTCTGATTTCTTCCCGGACAGCTGGGTTGGGGAAAAAAAGACTTTTAACATACCTCGGGATCTCTCAACCGGAGAGAAAACCCCAAGAATTATGTTGTCTTTACTACTGACTCCCCATACTGCCCGTGGCTTACACTTAGTGGGACTTTCCTGCTCCTTCCAGTGCTCAAGTCTGGCTGAGCATGCCCTGTAGCTGGGAGGGTGTAAGGTAACCTCCTCAGCCAGTGACAGTATTCCAGCACCATCTGCAGCCCCTTGCAGCCTTCCCAGGGTGGAGAGAGACGTGTGTCATTGAAGGAATGATGGAGCAGCTCAGCTGAGCTCCAGGCAAAGGGCAGCTGTGTTTCCAGAAGTCCAAGTCATAGAGTGAGAATGCAGGCTGCTCCTTGAGCATTGCTTACTCAAGTTATGCAGCCTGTGTGCCAAAACAGTGGGGTCAGTCATTGCACATCTTCAAAGTGATGTCCTGTTTCCAGTTTCTGCTGTGGTACTTCACTGCAGATATCTGAAGGCTCAGTGTCAAACCACAAGCCCTTCCCATTAAACTTCTGTGCTTGTGGAAACTGTTTGTCCCCAGTATGGGAGAAAAGGTGCTCAGTAGTTCAAATTAAATATACCAAAAACTATCCTGTTCATAGCTGTGGAGCAGATTAATATTTTAAGCAACACAAATCACATTTAAATTTGGTTATGAAAACATATAAGGTAGCTTTGAAAAAAACAGAACATTTTTTTCTTAACCAATTTTTAATAATTTGCTTGTTTACACATAAAATAAGTGGAACTAAATTCACTGTATTTTTATAAAGTAGAACGTCAATCACCATGAAAGTAAATGTTCCCCTGCTCTCACACTGCCATATTGATAAATTGTGAAGGTAACATAATTGCCAGAATGGGTTTATGAATATTTCAAAAATATTTTTGTTGCTAACAGACATCTTATAAAAGAGTAACAACAGAATTGGCAGGTGAGTAAAGAACTGAACTTGAACAAAAGCCATCAAAATCAGTCTTTCCTTGGACTTCAAAAATATAAATTATTCCTCAAATACTTTAACATTGATGTATCACTCAAGAAAATCCAGGGTAGTGATGAGGGTCTGGGTGAGCTCTGAAGCTCCAGCTCTGCTTCTAAAAGCATGGGACAACTCTGCATGGAGATGGTTTCTCCAAGCAAATAGGGAGCCTTAAGCTTCTCTAAATGAGGTCCATAAGGAGTGCTCAGAAGGAGCAGAGAGCAGTGGAACTTGCGATATTCAGGAGATGCCACCTCCTCAGATACGAGGTGTTTCACATGAAAAAGGTTCATTTTGCTGAAGTTTTGCTGTAACCACAATGTCTGTTGAGTGTGGAGGGGCCTGGGCAGCCTTTTTGGCTGGTGTAGGAACACTGCAACACTGATCCCAGAGCCAGGGACCCCGTGCAGCTGGGAGGGTTGGGGTAACTGGCTGCGTGGATAAGAGACAGGTTTTATCAGGTATTTCTGCTCTGAGTCAATGCTTACTTCAGAAACTAGGAAGACTCTGGAAAATCTATCTGCTTGCTCAAATAGCTACTATTTTTACCACTGTTAGTGTGCATCAATCAGGGTACATATGCGTTGATAATTATAATTTCCTTATGGAAAAAGGACACATATCATGTTTTTAGCATGCTTTATCAGGTTTTTGTATCTGGGGTTACATTATGTTTTGCTGGTGAAACAGCAAATAGTTTATACCTTACTCCAAAAGTCAATTCCATACAAAATTTATTTTCTAAGTAGAAAATAAGAAGATTTATTTTCTGTCCTTTTTTTTTTTTTTTAACACTGTGTGGATAAAATGTAAAAAATTGATCTATCATCACTTCTTAGACACTTATTAAAAGAACCACTAGTGGCTTCTGACAAAACCTGTGCTGATTTAGCCCTACACAGGAATGTCCACCCATGGGCTTTTCACCTGGCCATAATCCCACCATCCTCAGGCAAATTCACACACACCAGCCACCACCATCTGTGACCACAGCACCCAAACCATGTCCCACATGGCTGCCTTTCTTCCCTGAGTGCCAGTGCACTCCCTGGAGAGAAGGTCCTCACCTGGCAAACAGCATCCTTTGCTGTCTTCAGTTCCTTCTTCCCTCTCCCCTCTTCCCCTGCAGCAGAACCTGGTTTCTCCAGTCACACGTGTTTGGTAACTTCCTTGCCTGCTGGGGTTTTGTACATCTTCTACAAAGGCACAAATACCTTTAAGAGCATCCACCCACAAAGCTGTCAACATGTTCAGTACAAATGCACCTCACTTTCTCAGCTGTGAACAGTGCTTTCCAGCCCAACAATGCTCAGACTGTGTGACACTGCCTGTGATTCCAGATTTCTAAATTATTCTTCCTGACAGACATTTTCAAGTGCTTTTTTTTGTGTCAGCATTCACCAGTGATGTGCTGTTGTAAATATTTCACTCTATTAAAAGCTTGCAGGTAGTTTTCTTTTTATTTTCAGCATTCCATCCTGTGCTGTTTTGATGAGATACTTGAAAGAAGATTGAAAAATTTCCGCTTAACCTCTGAGCTTGGATTTTAATTTGTGTCAGGTCAGATTCTGAATTTAAATTAATCAGTGCATGTCCTTTCTTTCCTTCTTCTCCTAGGTCTTCTCCTGATCTTCATTCCCATGGGACAGTGAGCCAGAGGCAGCAAGAGGCATTAAGGTATCAAGAGTTATTGGGGTTCTCCTGAGAGCTCTCACCCACTTGCAACAGAGTCCAGCCAGGAGTTAGACTTTGATGATCCTTGTGGGTCCCTTCTAACTCAGGATATTCTGTGATCCTGCACACCTTTGCCTTGATAGAAAGGTAAAAAGAACTGAGTTTAAAACCAACAAGTGGTTTGGGGGAAGAGAAGAAAATCCAGACAAGCTGAATTGTTTCAGTAAGCAGCTTTGGAAAACGAGATTTAGGCAAATCTTTTCCCCTATTCACCCCTTCTATCTCATGTAGCCACTTACTTTCCAGCTTGTCCCTGCAAAAGCCAAGTCTGCTCCCAGCTGTGAGTTTTTAATCTTAAAATACTGCTTAAAAGCCACTTGCATTCTCCAAATAAAAGAAACGGGGGGACAGAGTGTCTGTTAACTGAGCATGAGAAGAGCCTGTGGATCCAAAGTTGATAATCCTGAAGCAAAAGTAAACATCAGCACCAGCAGAGCAACCAGAGGGTGAGCTGCTACACATCCTCCATCAGTTGCAGTGGGGTTGCTGGTGGAATGGCTTAGCTGAAGGAATCTGCTGCTGCAGGAGTCCACAGCACTGTGTGGGAATATCTACTGTACAGTATGGATATATGAAACCTGCACAGCTTGGGTGGAAACACTGCTTTGTTCTCCTAAATAGCTTCACTGCTGAAACACTGATAGTGTCCATAAGTTTCAGCTGCATAAACAACATCTTCATGAGCTTCAAAGGCCAGGGGAAGAAGTCTGTGTTTCTGCTTGGCACTCAAATGGCAGTTAGAACAAAGCAGGAAATTTCTTTGTCATTGTGTCAGTGACATTATCTTCTGCATATTCATTCAAATAAGATGGCATGGAGGAACAGCATGGACATGGATGAGGAAATCCATTAATCTCATTTTTCCCTATTGTGCTGATTTTGGCTGGGGTAGAGTTAAATTTCTTCATGGTGTCTGGAATTGGGCTGTGGTTTGGATTTGTCCTGGACACAGTGATGATAGTGCAGGGACAATTTTGTTCTTGCTGAACAGGACTTGCACAGAGCCAAGGCCTTTTCTGCTTTTCACACTGTCATGCTGGCGAGGGGAATGGGGCTCCACGGGAGGCTGGGAGGAGGCACAAACAGCACAGGTGACCCCAGCTGACCAAAGGGATATTCCAGACCATGGGACATCATGCAGTGTACATGAACATGGGGCAGGGAGGGCAAAAGGAAGAAGTAGGGCAGTTTTGGAGTGATGGCATTTGTCTTCCCAAGTAACTGTTGTGTGTGATGGGGCCCTGCTCTCCTGGAGATGGCTGAACACTTGTCTGCCCATGGAAAGCAGTGAATTCCTTGTTTTTTCTTTGTTTGAGTGGGTTTTGCTTTCTGTATTAAACTCTTTATCTCAATTCACAAGTTTTCCATCTTATGCTCTTCCAATTCTCTCACGATCCTGCTGGTGGGGGTTAAACCTTGACATCTGAACTTGCAAGACCCCTAAATGCTGCCCAGCTCAGGAAGACAGGGAGTTTAATTGTGGCCTTGTAAAAGAAAATTTAAGAGATGTCAGCATGATGGCTGTGTCTGCTGAAACAGACAATTACAATGTACAATTAATGTTCAGGTTGTATAAAGATGTGAAGTGTCTGTGGCTCAATTTATTGCTGGAGCAAACTCAGGTCACTCAAACTGAATAAATATTTGTTTTTCTCTATAGTAAGTATCTGGCTTTAAGGATTTTTTTTTGTCCCCTTGATCTGGGGTTGGGGGTTTTTGTAATCGTCTTTTCAGCTGCACTGACTGTAATAAAGCAGTGTGCCACTGTCCATGGGACACGTGAGAGTTGGATCCTCCAGTAGGATCCTCACCAAGTTCAAACAGATGATATTGAATCTACCAGCTTTAGCCCTTTCTGAGTTCTCTCATCCTGGGCCTGAATACGGTACTCAGCTCTTGATGAAGGCAGTAACCTCTGTACAAGAAATAAGCACTAGCTCTTTTTGTGGAGAAGGCCCTGAGATGGTAGGAGCAGGTGACAGTCACATCCAGTGATGAAAATGATGGTGATGCATTTGGCAGTAGACAGGCCTGGAGGTGGGGTAACTCAGAGGATCATGGCTTTATTATATTTGAGTTTCAGCTGCATAAACAACATCTTTATGAACTTCAAAAGCCAGGGGAAGAAGTCTCAAATCACTACTTTGATTAGTATACAGCAATTTGGCTTCCTGTTGTCATTCTTTCCTGACATTTTCTTTAGTATTGTCTTTGTGTTTCTTTAATGTCAGGAGTGCAACTTGCTCCCATGGTCAATGTGATCTCCAGTGGGGTTGACAGTCTGCTTTACTTCAGAAGAATTTATGGTCCTCTACTGTCAGCCCTGCAAAAGCTCTCTTTGGGCTGCAAACTGGAGGTGGTCAGGTAACCTCCAGCATCCTTTCCAGCCCAAAGTATTCCATGGATCTGTGAAGGAGACATTTAGCTCTCAACCAAGCCGGTGAGAGGTGGATATGCACTTAAGTGGCTGAAAGGCCATAGACTCTCTCAAGGAAGTGTGATGGATGATTTAATGAATCATTATGAGTGTGTGGGCTCTGCCTTCCAGTGGGTGAGATCTGTTTCACTCCATCTTTGTCTCACATTATAAAGCAGGAAAAAAGTACTCTTCTGGAACTTTTTATTTATATTTCACAATACAAGCTGTGACAGCTGAAATAAAGCCATTCATGGATTTATTCTTTTCAAAAGTACAGACTCAAACTCATAGACAAGTAGAAACTATGGTAAAAGAAATAGAAAATTTGGACTTACAAGGAAAGTAAGTGATAAATCACAGTGGAGTGGGAAGATGGTGGGTAGGTGGCATGGCTTTGAGCATCAAGGATGACAGCCATTTCCCTCTGTCCATTTTCTGCTGCAGCTGAGCACAATTGAAACTGAGTAGGAGGAAAAGCCATGACGACACCATCATATTCAGAGAGGAAGAAGCAAGGGTAGTCTCTCACTAACCATAATTTTTCAGGATTCAGAGGAATAGATAGTCATCATAACAAGTTGTTATACCTGGGCAAGTAATTTCTAAAGGCTGGTGGAGCACTTGCCTGTGTTTCTGGTGCCAAAGATGGGTTGAAGTGCTCATGAGATGTGGCTTCGAGCAAGACCTCTTGTCTGCTTGTTCTTTCAGAGCCTACCTCTTTATGTTTATCTGTCTTTCTTTCCCATAAATCACTGTGAACTTCATCTTGGCCACAGAGAGGAGATGGTCACAGAGGCCTTTTAGATACCAAAGTCCAAAGAAGAAAAAATGTTGTTACAGATCATGTGTGCTGGAAATGCTAGGGAGGAAGGAACTGAACCACAGAGGAAGAAGTAGCATGTGTTTTGTCTATTTTAAAGTACTTTTCAAGTAAGAGAAAAGAAAAAGTTTAAAAACCAGGCATAAGGCTTGTGAGCTCTCTTCTCTCTTGTGTTACTCTACTGCTATGTGTCAGACCATAATAATATGGATATTAGGATCTTGTACAATGGGCAAAATTTACTGGCGGCATAGGCAATGGGGCAATAAATGAGGACAAGAAGGAGAATGTCACCTGGAGATTAATCCCCTTACTACTGCTGGTATTATACATCTTTCCAGATTCTCTTTTTAATGCTTCAATGCTGAAAATGTGTGATTTTTTTCACTTACTGAAAGTTAAACTTCCTACATAATTCTAACATGGCAAAGAAATCAAACTTTATCAAGGATGTTCTAAGAAAAGCCTTTTTTCTGTTTGTTTCAAGATTTATGCACATTAGTTTCAGCTGAATGCTGTGACGTAACAGTTAAATTATAGCAAATAACTATGTCACGAAACTGCTCAAAAGATTGTCAGTCTTTCTCTCAACCCCAGTTCTTGCATGTCAGAAAATCCCTCTGTCCTTCACTCACTTTCTGCCAGGAGTTTCTCCAGCAGTCTCTTCTGGGAATGGTGCCAGGCTAGCGGGCTGGCAGCTGGGATGGCACAGGTCCTGGAGCACACCGAGGTGCTGTGCTGGCTGATCTCCACAGGCCATGAACATTTTTGCCATTAAACTTACACTAAGCCCCTGTAACAAAGGGGTGGCAAGATTCCCACCGGCCTGTCTGCAGATGAATGATCTGATCACTGAAGAAAGTTCATTAGATCATTAGTCCCCCCAGCAAAAGGCTCTCTTGGTGAGTAGTTAACGGGAGATTGCAAACCTCGCAGCACTTGGGCAGGGGAAGCCTGTGCTGCCGTCCTGACATCGTGCACTGCAGGCTCCTGATGCTTCTCAAACCCCACCCAGCATCACAGCCTCACAAAGCAGCTCTTCTCATCCCTGCTTTGTGATTTAAGACAGAATCCAGAGGTGAATGTCTGAGCTCCAGGCAAGGAAAGGCAGTGACTCAGCAAGGAGACCAGACTACCTCCACTGCAGTTCATTATGTGACTGGGGATCCAGAACAAGGGAGAAGATTTCATCAAATGGCTATCAGGCTTTTGCTTGTTCATAGTCTATTTCTGCACTGAATGCTAAAAGCATTGGGATATTTTATTTGTTTAATTATTATGCTCTTGTAAAAGATGCAGCTTTTCCTAAGCCTGTGCAAAATGCCTGAAAAAATGAGATGCCTTTGAGGAATTAAAAGCCAAATGCACTGAAGATATATGTTTATAACAGATTATTTCACTAATCATAGCAGGGCCTTTACATGCACCAAAGCTAGGCTTGATTCATTAACTTCCATTGTTATTGATGAAAGACTTTAATTTTTTCCTAATCTCACATACACTTATTAATTCTTAAATCAAATATACATTACAGCCCAAAATGCATGTTCTGAGAGCAATTAAACTAAAGTACAGTGTGTATTTCTCATTCTGGCAAACAAATAAATACAGCAAGACCTTTGTGAATATTTTTCCTTGTAGGAGTCTGTGTTTCACTGTTTGTCTACTGTAATGAATATTTTGACACTGCTTTTTGAGATGCTTGGGTGCAATTACTTGCTTATCTGGATAAACGTGTTTTATTTTAAAAAAGATTTCTGCTTGGTGGTTTGTTTTTTTACTTCAAGAAGAAAAATCTGAAAACTGTAAAATAACTATTTCTTCTACGTTTAGACTTTCCATCTTTCTCTTTGGAAAAAAATTGAAAAAATTAAGGAGTGAATGTTCATTTAAAATCAAATATTAAACCAATGAGCCCAATGGATTTTCTAAAGCATTTTTTCCTTATTTTTAATGAAAACATTGCATTTTTATGTTATTTTAATAAATTTAACCATACTGATCCAGTCTTAAAAATCAGATGTCATCCAAGAAAATGGTTATTGATAAAAAACCCTTTTTCCCAAGTCATTTACTAAAATATGGACATCATAGATGTTCAAAGTATTAACTGCAAAATGTTTTTTCTATCTCCCACAGCATTCTCAAACCCAGAAATGCTGTGTTATCATCAGAAAGTTCCTGATTAATGGTGATGTTACATTCAGGTTTGATTGCAAATTGTGCCAGGGAGTGCATTCTGATAATATTTCCGGATCCATTTTGATGACTCAAGAGGTCTGGATAAGGTTTCAAAGAAACAGGTGGTCTTCAAAAGACTTCTTTTGTTAATCTCATTATTATTTAAAAATCACTTTATAAGGAGTAGATTGAATTGGCCGAATGTCCAGATACATTTCTTTGCTGTTGTTATGGGTATTGTTATTATTAACATTATTAATAATAAAAATAATAATATGGCATATATCAATAGTAATAGTGGCATCCACAAGGCAACAATACAAATATTATGGCTTGTTCTGTTGTCTCCTCCTGACTATCTTTCTGCCAGAAAACTTGGCCTGAAATAAAAAAGCCTGAGATATCTAACTTAGATAAAATAAAAATAGAAACAAGGTAAATTACTTATCACAGAAAAGAAAAGAAAAACAATGTACCAGCTTGCTAAATATTAGGTAAATTTTTAATGAATGGGATTTTTAAAAGAAGATTTTTTTTCCTCCTAGACTATATTTTTTGGAACAGAACTTTAAACTGACTGACTAAAAATCTGGATTTTCTTCTAGAAAAATGCCTTTTGCAGAAAGCTAATAATTTTTTGCCTAAACAGGTTGAATTTTTCAAAAATTCTGTCGAGAAACATAAAGAAGTTGAACATTCTAAAAAAGTTAAGTGTATTGTTTAATATAGCAGACCATTTTATGCCTTCAGATTCTATGATTTTGTAGTGCAGGATATAAATCAAAGTTGGAATTAATTTTTTTTTTGTCCTTTCAAAGGAAGGATTTGGTTTAGTCTTCACTACTGTTTGTTCAGCTCTTCATTTCACTACAGTACATTTATTTTCTTAATTGTTTTTAGGAAGGGAAATATTCCAAATCATTGCATCATTATGAAATTAAGGATCAGATTTCCATCCAGCTCTACTTTGGGACTTGCAGTACAACTTCATATACCAGGAATCACACGAAACAATCTATACAGAGAAAATCCAACAGCGTACCTGTAGGCATTTTGTACAGTCAAGGAGAAAGAGTTGCTGGTTTCTGATTAAAGGGGCTTTCATATATACTTCAAATTAGGCAAAGGCTTAAGTATGAAGTTTCATAAATGCATATTTGATGACTTGTCCATTAATTGTTCAGCTGCCATTTATAATCAACATCAGATATTTAAGAAAGTAACCGACACTGTTTTCTCACAAATACCAGATTTGCTCTTTTTGATACTTTCCCAAGAGAAACATCAAGGAACTTTCATAAAGACTAATATTTAGCAACATCATTGCAAAGGGTATGTTAATTAATATTCTTTTTTAGACAGAAGCTATCTTCAAATGGTACAAATTTTAAGGAAAATTACCACCAGCGGAGCAAGTCCTGTTGGTCTCCTTTTAACAAATATTCACTACAGAAGTGGTTTGATATCCTTGACAATTTCCAGCTACATCAGCAAGTCCTAAAGAAATATTAACCATGCTCAAGTTGGTGTCAAATATGTGTGTGCTTTTGAATTTTTTACTAATTAAAACATAGGTTCAGCCTTAGAATCTTTACTCAACAGTAATTGCAAAACAGTGCTTTAACTTGTTAAATTATCAGAATTAACCAAGCCCACAGAAAGGAGTCACATTACTCATGCCAGGGAAAGTTTTGATGCTTGTAGCAATGCAGATGTAGAAGAGCAAAAAAGAATTTTCTGAATCTTTATAATGCCTGTCTTATAAATGACAACAGTGCAACCACACAGGGAGTTGCCTGCACACTGACAGCTCTTTGTAACTCAAAGCCATTGAAGGCAGTGGTGCAGTTATTCAAGCATTACAATTTCTGTAGAAAGAGGAGAAGCTTTGCAGTATATACAACATCCTATTTCTTTCTCAAGCATTCCATATCTAGCTGAGATTTTAAAAAACAGGAGGCTATTCTTGTCTTGACAATTCAGGTGCTTTACAACGCATTCTCTGAAGATGTACAAGGTCTGTAAAAAGAATTGTAGTAACCCTTGCCTTCTGGCTATGAACCAGTCAGACTCAGATCACCTGCAGACATGTTTGCAAATATTCACTTTCTTCCCAGTGGTGAGAAATAAAGTGTATGTAAGTGTAATGGGAAAGTACTTTGTTACTGTTCTCATACACAGATTCACATAGACAGATAAAATTTGGCAAAAAAAAAAAAAAAAAAAAAAAAAAAAGAAAAAAGAGAAAAAAACAGTCTGGCATGTTTTTCAAGCTAAGAATTTGTTCAGAATGAAGACAACAGCTGAAGTGTAGAGCAACATTGGAGTGGATAGAGTGGGAGTCAAGTAGAGGGAGAGTACACTTTCCTTTTCTTCAGGAGTAGCTGCTGCAGGTACAGTTCTACTGTGGGACTACTGTGAGAAGGATCTGTGCTCTGTGAACAAAAACCTACAGCAGCTTTAACTGGCTTTTACAGGAGACAGTCCTTACAGGTAGTCTGAGGCACTATACAGAGAGGGAAGGACTGTTTCCACAATGAAAACGCTGTGGTCCAAGGATGTAACAATGAATTTTCCTCTGTTTCAAAAAAACCCCATGTACTAGAAGTCTGCTGAGATAGTGGAAGGACTTTTCACACTGCCCTAAGGAGGAGAAACCCAGGCAGGAAGACCTTACCTGTCTTAGTCTTGGTGTTCTCATTACATATCATAAAAGGAAATATAAAAAGCCATGGCTCTCACTCTCAATCACCATCTGCAGAGTAATTCCCAGATCTCCCAGATTTGATTCCAGGTGGGTGGAGTGGAGTTCCTTCAATTCATCAGTTCCTGGGGAACTTTACAGAGGAGTTCCTTCTCCATCTGAATGTGGATGATAGGATCAGAATAAATGTAAAGTTTATTATCATGTTTTATATTAATACTTGTAATTAATGAGTAGAATAAGCATGCACAAATGCCTCTGTAGATGTACATATAGTGCATAAGTGAATTAAAGAACATAATTTATCTTCAGTTTGTCTTTATCCTCTCATCTGGAGTATCTGACTATTTGTAATAGAGATAAATGAAAATGCACTGAATACTACATGGTATAAGAACCAGTACTGATGTATCCTAATTCTCTTCTGCCAGCTAGAAACCTAATTTTAAATGAAAAGTTCTCCCTTGACTCTTTGAAGTAACTGCAATTACTTCCATTTGGGCCAAGACCAAATTTAGCCCCTGAAATTCAATAAACTCTACTGGCACATGAAACTAACTCCCAGAATCCTATGAATGTAGAGGCATCCATTTCTCCACTTAGATCAAAGTGTTTGACTGCAAATCACTCCACGGGACTAACCCCATTTACCTCATTTATATGAAGATCTTCTTTTGCTTTGAGCAAAGTCAAACCTAATAGGTCAGATGGTGGGCATGGTGTTGCAAATCTGATAACCTGGACTGCATCAGGACTAATATCCAGAGGCACAGGAGGAAGGATATCAACCAGTGACAGGGTAGCCAGGGGCAGGGGACAGAGCATTTTCATGTCAGGTAGCCAATGAATTCCACAAAGTCATGTCCTCTTCTAGATCTTTTCAGAGACCATAGGAATGGTAGTCTTAGTGATTTTCAATCCAGGGGGAAAAAATAGCTCCCATGTATTTCCACCCATCCTTTCAGCCACAGCTTAGGCAGCAGATTCTCAGTCAGTGTAGTTGAAAATGTCTACTAGCACTGAAGCTGGACCCACCATGGGAAGCTGAGAACTGTCTCTAGTGTTCACCTGGAATTGCACTTTATCTTTTCACTTTAAAACACAGCTCACCTTTTTATTTCTTGGCCTCTGATCAAACACTAGCTAATTACCAAAGAAGCATGGGATCTGGATGATTTGCAGATAATATCTTATGAGAGAGCAAAAAGCTGCATTTGGAAAAATAAGACAATAAAGATATTTCAACAGGAAGTCAAACACCAGGATTCCAACTGGGAGTGCTAAAAGACCCCCAGATCATCACACTGGAATGTGTGTTTGGCTTCATGAGAAGTGATAACTTCAGCTTGGAGGATATGATCAGCTCAGTTTAATTGAACACTGAGGACACCTGATCTCTGCTATTTGTCTTATCAAAAAGAACAAATATATCTCTAGATCAATTCAGGAGTGTGAGACATTAACCATTTCACACGGGATTTTGTCTTCTTTTCTGTCTTTTATCTCCCTTTTCTGAAGAAGTCATCAAGAGAAAGCATGTAGGAACTGCACATGTGAAATGTCAGCTTAGCCTTTCAAAATTACTTCCAGGATCTCAGCTGCTTCCAAGGACTAGTACACTCATATGAGGAACTGATCCTGTTTTCAGATGTCTGGTTTCTGGCTTGTAAAGAGAAAAGCTAGAAAGAGAAAACTAGATTTCTGCCTACTTTTTTCCCTTCTTCACTCCTAATTTCAGGTGTTGATTAATACTTTTTTTTAAAGAAGAACAGTAACTGTAAAGAAGTGTCAAGCCCAAGTATGTGATTCTCACAGACTGCAGGACCAGAAGGTTTCCAGGTTGCCACTAGCTGCCCCTGGACACCTGATTTTATTGAGAGGCTGTTTTGCTAACAGCAGCTCAAGGGGCACTAGCAGTTCTCCTTTCCATCTACTACTTTTTGACAAAAATGTCAGCTCTACATTTTGCTAAGGCATTCAAAGCTGTGCAGGCTTTGTGTTGCAGCCTGCTGAAACATTTCCATTGACTCCTTCAGCCACAGGAACTCCACCAGCACCCTCTGTTCTGAACTGCAAAGGCCAGCTTCAGTGTGGCCTCGTATCCTTCTATTCCCAGTCAAGTGTTTGCACAGCAGACTGATGCCTTCACTTTGCCCCCTCTGCTTGCACCTCAGCCTTGTCTGGCTGACCTGTGGGTGGCTGGCTTTCCTGGAGACCAGGCACAGCAGTGTGAGTCAGCTCCCAAGTCAGGAATGCCGCTCATCTCGAGTCAGTTCAGAGCTCTAGAGCAACACCACACGCTGCATTTCTTTACGGAAGGACCTGGTACCTGGGAGAAGGAAGCCAGTGAGACTTTCCTATGTGAACTAGCTTAGAGACCCCGTGTGAACCTGCACGTCCCAGCAATCAGTGAGACTGGTTTACAAAATGTCAGTGCTACACCAAAGGCACCACTAGTGCTACATAGTTCAGATTTCAGGCTGCTTTCAGAGGCTTGAACCCTTTTCTGATTGAATTTGAGGATGTTTTAGTTGGGCACAATGCCCCCAGGCAAGGACACCAAATGCATGACTCTGTGCAAACAACACTGTAGAGTTTTCTTGATCAGAGGTCTTCCCTTGGTAGGTCTGAGCTTTAACATTCTCTGCTCTCCTCAGCTCTGGTGCAAATCAGTGCATCTCCTGAGTGGCAATTCCTCTGGAAAGGACAGGTATAATTTAGAGCAGCTGGTTTCATAGGCAATTACTCTGCTTGAAAGCAAGCCATAGTAAGACACAATTTATGTATGCTGTAATAAAAATATGAATTTCTCAAACACACATAATTTTTAACATTATATGCAGGCTAATTACTCTTATAGAAACATAAGATTGCTTCTCAGGCTCCAGAGAGCAGTTTAGTCAAATGTGCTAAAATATCAAGAAAATATTTGTTGCAAAAAAGACAAAAGTTATTATCAAGGCATTAGTGCCACTGTTTATCATCAAGGCTGATTAAGAGGTGTTTTGTGGCATACTTCTTCACTGGCAAGAGTGTCTCTGTGTTTCAATTCAGAGGAGACATGAAAGTGCTATTCCTGAACACAATCAGGAATCGATTCTCCCTGACACCACCAAGCAATTACAGTACCATTAGGTTCCATTAAGGTGGAGACACTGCCAAATATAGACTCAGCAATTAAAATACTAAATGAAAGTTTGTGATCCCTATACTTTCTTATCTTTTGCGTGTCAAAAGAAAACTTGTCAAACCAAATCAGAACTGAGAATTTTGATCAAAAGTTGTAGGAATCAGAATTTCACAAACTTTACCTACATTAAAGATATAAGCCCTGAATGAAATGAAAAGTCACACTGACCTGCATTGTTCTTCACTTGAAAAGATTTCTGGAAGTCACCTACTAGTTTATTTTAACACGATCCACAGTTGTTGTTTTTAAATTATACAGTGAGTAAAAAAATGTACCATTTCACTTCACCTTCATTTTTACATGTTGAAACTGTTCAAAGAATGATTTTTCCTGAGGGAGAGAAAAACCCCAAGTAATCAGTGATCAGTGTAATATAATTCAGTCTGGGAAATACAATAACTATCAGGAAAAGTGCCTGAAAGCAATTTAGGAAACATCTAAAGTCACAGGGGGCATAGTAAGGTCAGATTCTGAAGTTAATGGATAGATTCTCAAACCCTAACAAATTATATCTGAAACTTCTGTCTGATGGTGTCTTTTGCTGGACAACCGTGTTTCTGCTCCATGCAGAGTGCACTCAGAAAAATAGCACATCATGGCACAAATGGTGCCATGTGACTCCTCCACCCTAGCACAGCTGTGTGCCTACTTCCACCCATGCCACGCCATCACAGTGCATCAGCCAGCTGGTTCCCAGAGCACAGAAATACTCTTTGAGAAGCTATTCTGAACAGTACAACAAAAAAACAACTTTATTATCTTCAGTCCACAAATGCAAGCAGTACATGATGTATGATTACCTTCTCCCAGAGCTCCATCTGATTTTCCTATTGAACAGAAGGCACTTCCATGATTTGATTTCCCATGTGCAAGGGGAGTGGTGTTCAGTTCAAGCTGCCCACGTCAGTGCCCTCCACACCCTGGGATGGGAAAAGACCTTGCCCTTGACCACTCTTGAGGGCTGTCTGGCTCTCAAATGAGAAGGGGGCTTCATCAGAGAGACTCCTTGCACCACCCCATCATGGGCAGTGACAAGCCCTGCTTTTCTCAAAGCCACCCCACTACTATGGGGTCCTTTTTCCCAGGTGGGGTGAAGGTCAGCTCCCCATGGGTTCTCCATACTTTAGACTGACATTACAGGTTGAAAAAACCCTAAGTTTTCTTTTGCATTCTCTGTGCTTTCCCTGCTTCAATTTTTTAAAACATATTTCTTGTAATTGTGTTGTTCTGTTTCTGCTGCAGCAAATATATATTTCTTGACTGCAGCTGTGGGAGAGATTCAGCCCAGCAGGTTAGTATTAGCAAATATCATTGGATACATCTCAAAGGAGCTAAAGTAGAGTTACTGCTACCAGGGGTAGAGCCTGCATCTTCCTGTTCACTTTAATTTGACTTCAAGAGAAGCCAAACTACTTCCTGCAGCCCGCACCAGACAACCGCATGTCCTCGGTTTATATGCACATTTCTACGTGTTCCAGCACTACCAGAACCCAGGGGCAAGGGGAAGGGAAGACATCTGTGCTCACTTGAGAAAACAATCTAGAACCTCTCCTCTCTAGAGCATCTGGAAAGTCTTGTTGTGTACCCAAGGGGTTCTGCTATTGTGAAACACCAGAACTTATCCAGATGCTTGCTGAAGAATGTCCAAATGCCTGAACTTCCACAAGCCACAATTTATAAGGATTAAGACACAATGCTGCTTTTTCCCATGCTGCCACTGTCAGGGGATGGCACAGGCAGCAGCAGGTTAATGGTGCCGGCCACTGGCACTGAGTGCACCCGGGTTAAAGCAGAAGATCCATTGGTGGTGTGACAACAGAGGACAGAAAGGATGGTTTGATTTTAATAGGCAAATGCAGGCTAGCTAATGGCCCCTTCCTAATGAAAGTGCTCTGCTTTTGAGCCAAATCACTAATCTCAACCCATTACTCTTACCAGTCTGTAGATGCTGGAAACAATAGAGCTCTTTCTACTTTGTATTAAGAATGACAACATACTGTGGAAATGACCTGGTAAATGGTCTGTTCAGCTGATAATTTTATTTCAAGCACTGAAAAAAAAATGGCACCAGAAACTTCTCAGATCTTGGAATATTTTCTGTGACATGCTAAAAAAGTATATGACTTGCATTAATGGAATTAAACTTAGACAAGATAAACATTCAAATTACCCTTGAATTACAGTTTGGCTCAAGAGTACTACACTCTCTGAATGCCAAGGATCTTTCGAGCTTAGATGCAGTACTGTTAAAAGAGCCTTTCCTACCTAAGCTGTGATGCCTTTTTTCTTCACTGTACTTCAAGACTGAAAGATTTAAAATAGACTGAAACAACCACAAACCCCATGCTGAGGACAGTCTTTTGTAAGTCTCTCATTCCTCCCTCATCTCTCCTAATCTTGACAGGAATGCTACCTTCACTCCCTGTTGTGCAATTGCCATATTACATCATCAATAATTTACCAAACATATTGCCCAGCCAAACAGTTGGGTAGGATTCGCATATGCTGCACTGGAAATAGAAAGGGCTAACTACAAATTTGTAAATGCATTTGAATGATTCTTGCAGGTGTATAATGAGAAAAAAATAGAATAAAATAAAAAGCATTCAAGGATGAAATGTTATGGTTTAAAACTCATGGAAATAAGCTTAAATGCACTGGGTATAAAAATAATAATAATATTTTGATTATATCTAATTTCAAACTAGGGATGCCAAATCTTAATTTCATGCTTTGAATAAATGCAACATTTAAATATTCATGTTTAAATATCAAATATTTCTTTATCCATTCTTTACATGGATACAATCTGAGAATGTGGATTTAACCATTAATTTAATGGCTTTATTAAATTGACAACAGAATACCTTAACTGCAGAGAATCTTTATTTCCATACTCAGTAGTGAAGATCAATCTGCCCAGCAAGCAATTTATGCAAATTTGCCTTAATGAGAAATCTTCTCTGCTTTACTAAAAATACAGAATCAGGTACTTTATATTTGATAGTGCTGACTGATTTCTTGTAGTTCTTCCGTAGTTGTTGTCAAAATTAGGATTAAAACATCTATTTAGGACACCCACTTTTCTATTTGAAAAGTTGATTTCTTGTTTCTGAGTGTGATGTAAATAATTTTGGGAGAGGGAAATGAATAGATTGCTTATATTCAGTAACAGATTGTGTGCATCTGGCTGTCCATCAGTGATAATTGAAATTCAGAAGATATTAAGCTCTCAGACTTCCATTCCAATCACATCTTCTCTTTGAATTCTGAGATGACCAAATATTTCACTTGAAGGAAGAGTAGTAAATATGGGAATTTGGGATCAGGAACTAGGAAAAGTGTAATAAAAACTGTAGGAGGTATCTGTAGTTGTTATATGATATGATTAAGTTTTTTCCTCTTCATCTCTTGTGTACTAAAGGCATGTAAAAATTCAGTCACTCTTAAGTAGTTTTGCAAACACTCTGAAGTTTGATGTTTAGCTGATCTCACAGGCCTCTGAAATATTATTCTTAACATAAATCCTGCTGATGTATAGATCGAAGCATGAGGAGAGGATCACAGAAACATTTAGGTTGGAAAAGACCCCTGAGATCATGAAGTTCAACCATAAACCTAACACTGTCATGGATACTGAGAAAACCTCTGTCCTAGAGACCAGCAGATGGTGGGCAGAGAATCTGCAAGAAAATGGGCAGAACTCTGTCCCCATTGTCGCCTGGAATAAAAACACAAAACTTCCTGGTATTAAGAGCAATAATCTAAAAAGCAATACCTTAATGAAAGCTTTCATTTGCACAATATAGCTCTGTACCCATATGATACAGAATTTCTACAGTTTTTAGAAGATTAATTAATTAGCATATCTAGCAGGTACATCCAATAGGAGATCAGTTGCCCCAGTAATCCACCCTTGGGCCAGCCCCTTGGAGTTGGTCCAGGGACTTATTTTGCCTATTTCTTGTTATGTCTCTTAAGTTCTGGTGGAAAACAAAATGTCAAAACTCCATTCTTGAAAATTAGACTAAACAGAATTTCAAGCATGTGTTATGAAGGGTTAGCTTATTGTTCTAAAATGTGAGAGAAAGGGCAGGAAAAGTACTAAAAGCTACATAACTGTGTACTAACTGTCTACAAAGCTATGAGTATATGAAATACATATATAAAAGAAAAAATCCTTAGGCATCGCTATGACTGACAATAATTGGAAGAAGCAGGACCTGCATAAATTTTAAGGAGATAATATGAGTTCAGTAAAACAAAAAGTCATGTAGGCCCTTTCCCATTTTAATATTTCTTGTTGACTCTCAGAGCCTTTGGGATATACTCCTTATATTACATGTCTTCGAGGATTTTTTATTGCCTGTGGCTCCTAAAAAAAATGTGGTTTATGAGTATAAGACTTGTCTGCATGTTCTAGCACAGGAACCATTTTTGAAACTGCATTGCTAGGAGGGAAGGTCCTTACTTGAAAATGATATTACAGAAGGAGTCAAAGATACAGTTAATCCTATGGCTGTGATCACAAACCAGAGGGAAAATTGTTTGTTTCAATGTGATGATATGTCATTGAAAATGGCTTAAAATACATTATTTCCCATTATTGCCTAGCAGCAGGTGAATGCAGCAGTCAACATATTAAAATGTATCCCCCAAGCCTCCCCATGCCTACAAGGAAGGTGTGGGATTTTTCTCTGCTACAGGACAGGTGGTTGATGTAATTTGTCATGCAAGTTCTCTTTATAGTCAAGGCAGAAATGGGCATGTTGGGAGCCAACTCCTCCCACCCAGGATAATTAGCTGAGATTAGACACTGCACTTATAGATTGTTAAAGTTTGGGGAAATTTTCCTACCTCTTAAAAATGGCCCGATTTTTGAAACTCGTGCCAGGAGTGGAGATTGTAATTTACTTCACCGTCTCAACATGGATATCAGTTTCCAGCTTTTGACCCCAATGTTTAGAAATGCTGGCAAAGCCAAAATTGAATAAAACACTTGATGTGGCAGGCATGAAACTTCAATGTTTTCAAATCAAGAGCACGAGGGGGTTCCTTTGGGCTGCTGATGTGAATTGATAGTACTGCTGGAAAAGATTAGGCAGGGGGCTGCCTGTATCGACAAGCCACACTGGTGGTCCTTTGCTGGGGTCTCTTGCAGGCAGTTTGAAGGCTTTTGAAAACCAGGACAAGTCATTTACTCCAGTTTTAGCTAGGGTGGTCAGTGTAGGTTGTTGCATATTTACCACAAAAGCAGCTTCTTCCAAACAACACCCCGCTGGCTAGACACAAGGAGTCGTGACTTGGGCACGCTCCACCATGTGGGATAAAGTTACGTGGTGGGAAGCACATGGCTGCCTTAAAATCATATGGGTCCTTACAAAACCAAGCAAAATACCAGCCACCAAGGAGTCACATCAGTCACTATGTTTGCACTGGGCTCTTATTACTCTCACCTGAGGACTCAAAAAGCCTCTGTACTTTCCACTAAAAGTACAAACAACCAGCAGCCACCAAGAGACTGGGATGACCTTTTATAACTCATGGTTCTCTCAGCTACTACTGACTATTTTGCCTGTTTTTTCACTACCTTCGTTGGTAGGCCAAAAAACAAAAAAAAAAAAAAAAGAAGAAAAAGAAAAAGTGATAATGTTCCCATATGAATCATCCTTCCCACTAAACTGTCTCCTTGAGTGGCAGTTGAGTTTGTTAGTCATCCATCGTTTCAAAACTGTGGGTGGCAATTATCCAGCATTTCCTCTAGGTGTCAAGTCACACGGATAATCCCCTGGGGTGTGTCATTACACCCACTGGAACTGCTGAGGTTTTGATGTCCCCATCTTTCCAAAGCAGAGGGTATGTGTTTTCCTTCCAGACTGCAACTGCAAAGTTTTGCTGTGTTTCTGCAGGTTTTACTCACACGGGCCTGCTACTTTCACAATCTGTTACAGCCTCTGTCTAGTAAGTCCAAGCTGGTAACTTGGTCAGTGGTTTTCTTTTTCAAATATGAGGGAAAAACCATGCCTCTTGAATGGAAATTGAGCTGCTCAGCTATACATACATAAACAAAAGTCAAACAACAGAAAACTAACGTGGCAAATGAGATTCACATTCATCATTTAATGAAAGTTCATGAAAGTGGCTCCTTTGATTTTAGCCTCAGCAATCTCTCAAGCACAGCTAGCTCAGCGTCTTTGTCTCTGTAGAGAGAAAGGTGAGAATGGAGGAGCCTCAGGTGGGAACAGGGTGGATATAGTAAGGGAACTTTAGAGGGAAATGCAGTCCATGTGGATAGCCAGTGATAAAGCAACAGGACAGCAGCCCTTTTTGGGGAACAGTGTGTGTCCGTGGGGTCAAGTCAGCTCCCCCTGTTGGGGTCCTGCGCAACTCTAAGGCGTATATTTTGGTCTGTATAATTGTACATGGGACTTGGTGAGCCTAGTCTCACATTCAGGGACAAAAGTCAGGCACAATAGATGTTGCTGGCTAAGATAGTGTGATTTCATGTGATTTCGTCTCCTTGCTGCTGGAGATCCCAGTGCTTTTTGGTTTGGAGGTGCTTTGCACCTACCCCCTCCTAGACTGGGCCCTCCAAACTGCGAGGGGCCGTCATCAAGCTCTAACCCAGCCTTCCTGAATTATTTTACCTGTCTGACCAAATCTCATTGGGATAGTTAGTTAGTCCATACTGTTTAAAATCATCATACTTTCCACTTCCGTAAGACATCTCAAAACATGGGCCTTAGTATGTGTATATAATTGCCACAAAGAACCAAACCCAAATATCTAAGCAATGTGTTCAGATGCTATAAGCCCTTCAGGTCTCACAGGAGTCTTCCTCCCACTGCAGTTAGTAGGGTTGGAATCACTTTTCATTCTATTAATGGAAATCTGCAGTAAACTCATCAGTTCTAATTCCTCTGACTGGCATATCAGAGCAGCAGATCATATCTCTGGGGTTAGTTCTGGCATTTTCTGTCTAGAGAAATAAGTAATGTCAGAAGCTAGTTGTTTCTTGATAGTATTGTGCACATTAAATTCTGTAATGATAATATATAGTCATTGGACATTGGTTTTTTTGTCTACATGAGGATAATTTTTATTTCAATTCAGTCAATCTGGGTTTTCGGAGATGCATCCAAATAGACACAAAGTGAAAACTGCCATGCAGTATTATGTCAGGCTGGCTGCTTGAGAAGCAGTACCAAATCACTGGTACATGCTGCATGAGAGACTGGATGAATGTCAGCTGAAGGCAGCCAGATATATTTGCTAGACAAACCTTAATACGGTTTAGATGCAAAAAAAAGTCTGTGGTAACAATGACAAGCAACTATATGATCATTATTTGTCTTCATTTCCTCCTATTTTCATCCTTATTTCCTCTAATTTGTAAAGAAATTCTTGCTAAAACAACTCAGTCTAGTACTTGTTGCTACAGTGAAGTTCCGATTCAATGAGAGGCTACAAGACTTGAGGTCCTTTTCAGAATAAATCCATGAAATAACAAAAGCAAAAGAAGGAGCAAAAAATGCCATATGTTTTGATGAGTCATCCTCTGTCTGATTTTTAATTAAATTTTGGTCATGTGAACTGAAAATTATAATTCCATAGCTGCTATTATTTAAAGATATTATTTTTATTGTAAAAATAGAAGGAGGAATCAAAAGAAAAAGTGGAACACAAAACCCAACAAACTCAAAAGAGGACTGGTGTAAGGAAGAATAGAGAATTGAAACAAACAAGACAGAGGTAACAGAAGACAAAACCATAATACATCACAAGAAAGGGTGCATTGACATTCATATTGATTTCCTGTGGCTAGGAAAGAATCTCAGCTCAGCAATCACTGGGTTACCACCTCTCATAATACTGCTAAGAGTGCTCTGGTTCCCAGAGGTGGGTGGTTTCACCCACCATGCCTAGTTAACTTGTGGGACCCCCAGCCACAGAAGGGCTAAATGTTGGCTGGCACTGAAGTGGCAACCAGAAAAGTTAGTTGAAGAGAAATCTGGGGACTTCTCTTAAATACAAAACAGGAAGTTACTGAACTGTTCAAATTGGTATTCTGGAAAAGCAGAAATATTTCAGTACACAGTAGAAGTACTGCAAAATTGTTATGCTGTTGTACTGTTCTCTGCACATAATTTTTGTCCACTGGTTTAACTAAACCTTCACTCTATTATCACAGGTGCTCTTTATGTTCATATTACATAGAATCATGATGTCAGAGAATAATAAAATATGCTGAATTGGAAGGGACACACAAGGATCTTGGAGTCCAACTCCTGGCCCTGCACAGGTCCAAGAGTCACACCAAGTGCCTGTGAGCATTGTCCAGAAGCTTCTTGAACTCTCTCAGACTTGGTGCTGTGGCTACTTCGCTGGGGAGTCTGTTCCAGATGAACCCTGTCCCTTTGGTGAAGAACCTTTCCCTGATATCCAACCTAAAACTCAGCCTCATGCCGTTTCCTCAAATGGTGTCACTGGTCACCACAGAGAAGAGATCAGTGTCTGCCCCTCTGCTTCCCCTCGTGAGGAAGTTGTAACTGCCATGAGGTTTCCCCTCAGTCTCTTCCAGGCTGAACAAATTAATGACCTCTGCTGCTCCTCCTAAGTCTTCCCCTACATGTTTGGCAAAGTTTGGACAACATGCTGTGTACCTAGAGGAAATTAAGTTTGAGATTTGTTGCATTTTATTGATGTTCCAGATCATTGCACACTTTATTAATGCCATCCCAAGAAGTTTGAGACAAAACAGTGCTGGCTGTAGAAGATTTCTCAGACCTGTATCTAGTGGGGTTTCTCCTTCTCCAAGGAAGGAGATCTTCACCCCACCTTATTACAGGGAAAAAGGAGGGGGTTTAGGTGTAAATGGAATTTCAGTTTGTTCCCTTCTTGGCCTATCACTGAGCACCACAGCTTCATCTTCCTTGCACCCTCTTATCAGACATTTATAATCACTGATAAAATCCCTCTGAGCCATCTCTTCTGCAGGCTGTGAGCCTCTCCTCACAGGAGAGATGCACCATTCCCTTAGTTATCTCCTTGGCTCTTCAGTGGGATCGCTCCTGCTTGCTGGAAGTGGCCTGGCCAACAGTCATTAGAAGGGTATCTGCCAAAAAAAAACAACACAAAAAGCCAAACAAAACAACTCCAATGTTTGCCCAGATGATGGGTCTTGAGGAACACTTGCAGGCTGCCAGAGAAAGAAACCAAGTAAATGTTTCATTGTGTAATCTACACATCACTCTGATTGCAGAGGATTTTGACTCTCAAAATCACTTTAATTCTAGAATTTGATTTTGTTACTAGGGAAGAGTTGGATCATGGTGGGAAACCTGTCCGAACAATCTCTCACAATGTGGAATTACCTGTATTTTAGCAGCTGTTATCTTAGGCAAAGAACACGTTTCACTGTTAGATCAGAAAAAGGAGACCCATGAAACCTCAGGTTGTTTACACTTGATTAACAAATAGGAAACAAATGGCTGACTGTGAACCTCAGGGATAAACTTTATAGTAAAATAAGGAAATCAAATGCAATTAATATGTTGAAAAAACTCAGGTATTTTAATGTGAAACTATATTTAAGATGTTTGATCTTTGGATTTGTCTGTCGACTGTCCGCAGTAGCTATTTGGTTTTCCTCTGAATATGGCCCAATCCCTCTTTGATTTTTTTTATCATAACACATATTAAAATCTGTCCCAATGAATGCCACTGGAGAATAGGAATAGCTGTAAAACTTCAATTTTGTAAAGACAGAAAAAGTGGAAAAGTTGACAAAAAAAATTTATTACTTTCCCTTCCTTCCATTTTTTTCTTTCCATTCTCTTTTTTTTTTTTTTTTTTTAAGAAGAAACATTGCCCCTTGACTGCAAATGATAAAGAAGCAAAGCAAATTTTCTAGTCTGTATGTATCATGCACACTCTGAGAGTTATGAGTACTGGATGTGTATTTCTCATATGAAGTCTTAAGGGATTTTGCTAGTGAGAAATAATGAACTACTTCATTAAAAGAGAAAAAAGGCCTTCCTGAGACAGAATTAGCCTCTCAAAATTCTGTGTATTTACCTAGTTTTTGTTTTGCTTAAGGCCAGCACTACATAGACAAAAGCTGAATACAATTTTCAGTCACGCAATGTCTGCCTTTAAATTGGGGAACCTTGACCTTGGGTATTTCTGCCAAGATTGATTTTTCATGTTGGTCCAGCTAAAATAAATTATGGCCAGAAAAATATTAAGCATGCTTATTTTGAATTTTTTTTGTCTACAGCATTTGTCTAGCATTGCATCATTAACCTATAAGTTGTTTCTGCACTTTTTACAGTGCTCTTTTCTTCCTTCTCCACTGATCATTCAGGCAGCCCAGACCATAGTAAAATACTAATTGCAGCTAACACTAAAGTTGTTTCATGCAAACATAGTAAAAGTAACTTGTACAAATATTGGAAAAAATTAAACATTATCATCTAACAATAGCAAAAGTAAATAGAAAGATATGTTCAAAGGCTTTTTCTGAGCAGCCATCCTGTACTGCTGCTTTAATCTATTCATTCAAGAATTGCTTTGAGTAGAACACAAATCTCAGAACAGTGTTTTTCAAGAGAGCCAATATTCTTTAGAAAGTTGTAAAAACCATGTTCATGTGAAACAGACTGGAAGTCAGGAAGTGGCTCTGATCAATTTTTTTGTAAGCCCATATTGGCATCATCACATTTCCTGCTCAAGGAGCAGACAAAACCTTTCCTGAGCTATCCTCATGAGTTGTGAATTATGGATGTATCTCTGTGAGCCCCTGAGTTTCTGAGTTTCTGTCTGAAAGTTAAATAAAGCAGAAGAGTATACCTTTTCTCTTTTCTCTAGGATTTGGATACTCTGCACAGATCCTTCCATTACTTTTACATGGCTTTTGTTTCTCTACACAGCCATGCAGACACATAGCCTTAAGGTTTTTTTCTATTTCCCCTGTGCTTTTAATACTTCAAAGAATGTGTGTATGATCTGCTAGATATTGATACTTCTTCTTTTCTGAGTAATCAAAGGTGTTTATGCTTCATAAATATTTGTAGTACTTTTTACATGCAAATATGTATTTTCATCAGGAAAATTCTGTGTCTATTTCAGGCACCTGATATTCCTGCATTGCCTTTCACCAAAGGTCAGTCACTGGATCCAATTGCTTCAAATCGTATTCGACAGCTTTTCAGACATACTTCAGAAATAGTATCTAGACTTTCAGACATCCGCAATATGAAGCATCTCTTTGTAAAAATAACAATTCCTTTTTAGTGCAGGAATTGTTTTCTAAAGATACTATTTCTCTACAGAAGAGTGTTTTTGTTTCAGCACACTTATAAGGATTTTGAGAGCATCTTTTAACAACACCATGTTCTGGAATGCTGGCAATTTCCCTAGAAAATTGTCCACAGATTCCTCAGTTTTAGTTATCTTAGGGGTTAAGAACATCTACCGTGATGACATCCATTCCCATCAGTCTGGATGCTGTTTCCAAAGGGATGAGGCTGCATTATTCCTTAGAGCATCTCTGCCCTCTGTGGCCCTACCCTCAGCAGCAGCTCTGCCCTCTGACTCTGCAAGGCTCCTGCTTTGCGTGCACGCATAGAGGCTGCGTGCCTTGAGCTCTAGTTAATGTTTAATTGAACAGAAAGGCCCAAAGTATTAATAATAAACTAACTCCATGGCAAGCAGAGGAAGAAACATCTGCCAGAAACTTTATCCCTTTGTGTTTTCTAGCAATTCTTATTGTCCCTGCTGTTTTACCATGCTATCTAGCATCCCAAACAAGGAGCACACTTCCCCCACTCTCCTTCCCACATCTCCCAACAGTCCTATTATTTGATTTTATCTAAGTTCCACAGAAGCATGCCAGGGGCTGTTTCTGCCTCATGCCACTGCTCTTACAGGAGGTCACTCCATCCAGGCTCTTATAGGAGCTGTTGTTCTGCACAGTCACAGGTAAGCACCACTGCACATCTCCACATCACATTTTACACAGGGTGACTTGTCCACAGGCCCCATTAATGTCCCCACATGCACAGAGAAATGCTTCCACCTGACATACTTCTGCCTTCATCTTTATTTTCTCTATTCAGTACAGGTCAGCACTGCAGGGAGAAATCTCTGACAGAACCTGCATGTGTTTTGCACAAGATATAATCACCCCAGTCAGCAATGACAGGCTGAGGACCAGACACCAGGTCTTCAGATTCTCAGGTCCAAAGGGCCCATACATCCTTGCATCCATACGTCCTTGATGGTGATGGTGAAGAAGAGGAGAACTTTTCTTTCTCAGTAAGGCTAACCTGGAAACATCACAGCAGCTGGACAAATACCTGGTGGAAGGAACCCAGAATATAAACACAGAGTATGAGAGGAAGTAACGGATAAGTAACTCGCACAGATTCACCCAACAGGCCATGGAAATATCCATAATAAATTTTCAGCAGTACGTGTTCTCAGCCTTTTGGCCTTCTGAAATGCTTTTGAAAAGAAGCCTAAACTTTTTTTGGCTTTCAAACTGCAGTATAGATAGCCCAAAAGAATTAAAATCCCTACTGCTGTGTAACTGTGACAATTCATTTGGGGTGGGCTGCATGCATTATGCACTAGGTGTGAGCCACTCCGACTATCCCCAGGGCTCTTCTGGAGCCAGCTGTGCCCAGCTCTCCTACAGCAGCTGCTGAGATCCAGGCCAGTTGCCAGGCTGCCCTCCCTGCCTCCTGCTCCCCTACCCACTCACCCACTCTGCCTCTCCGTCCCTCTCCTGAGCTCTGATGCTTGGCTAAGCAGCTCCAATTTGATTTTCCATCCTTCTTCAGGGTTACTTCCCCTAGAAGAAAAGGAGGGAAGAGGAAATCTCTGTTCAAGCCCTGCCTTTGTCACTGCTTCCTCCTGCCTCTGAAGCATGTGGCACCATCTGGTTACAGGACAGACCCCGAGCTCTACTGAGTAGATAGTCAGGTGCATCACACACACGCCCACACACATCCCCTCACATAAACACACACACCCCCTCTCCCTTTCCACAGTCTCTTATGGACAATGTTTTTGTCCTAAGGTAAGAACACTAGTGGTATTGCAGGATGAGCTGTCTGTATGCTCACATAATTAACACATTCCAGTGATGGGGGAACTCAAATGCTCATGACTGACCCCAGTGCACACCAGCATGCACAAGGCTATAAACTACTGCTGGAGACTGGGCCATCTGGGCAGACTGTTCTCAGGAAGTTGCAGGATACATCCAGATTGAAGACAGGGAACACTCACTTTTGAATGGCTAAGTAGAAGTGCAAAATCAATCAATCCTATCAAATACGGAGATAAAATCCTAAAGTAGCTACACAGGTGCTTTGGAATGGTGAAGTCTACAAGGCTGAAGATTGTAAACATGTATGCTTCTAGCCAAACCTGCTTACATTATTACCCTTTTGGCACAGGCTGTAGACTAAATCTGAGGCTAAGTGGATCTGGCCACACCTAGACTTCTTAGAGAAGTTTAGAAAGCAAGGAGATCTCACTGAAGCTTGTTGACCCAACAGGAGGGATCATTGCCTGATTATACCATAATCTATTATAATATATGATAAAGTTTTGATCTAGATGCCACACTGACAATATTTAGATACAGTATTTACAATAAATCTAAACGTAATCATCCACATGATCACTACTGTGTCCTACTTTTCAAGCCTGGCCAAGAGCCTTCTTTTGACGACTCTGCCACCCAGTGTTGCCTGTCTAGACACCTGAAGGAAACCTGAGGAACTGCTGCATGTAAAATCCAGAATGCTGCCCTTTGAGAGGAATCTTTGAAGATTACCTGGTCCTACCTTCTGCTCAAAACTTTCTGCCCTTCTGCCAAATTTAAGGTTAGATCAGATTGTTCAGGGCAGTGTCCAGGCAAGACACCTCCAAGTATGTGCCTGCTCATATGTGTCTCTGGGCACCTGTTCCAGTGTGTGACCACCCTCATAGAGATTTTTTTTATTTTTCCTATTGGAAAAATACTTTCCTAACTAGAACTACCCTTGCTGCAACATGAATCTGCTGCTCCTTGCTCTGTCACATGCACCTCTGGGAAGAGACTGGTCCCTCTTCCATGTTTTTTCCAAGAGGGCAGCTGAAGAGGGCAGCGAGCTCTTACAAAGGCTGGGAGCTTCCCCACTTCTCCTTACCCTTCATGTACTGCAGCCCTTCCCCTGTCCTGGTGTCCTTCACTTGACTCTCTCCTGTGTGTCAATGTCTTTCTCTTACTGGGTAGCCCTAAACTGCACCCAGTGCTCCAGGTGTGGTCTCACTGGGTGGAGGAGAGAGGAAGATCCACTTTCCTGCACCTGCTGACCACGCCTTTGCCAAGACAGCCCACTGGGTAGCTGGCTTCCTGCTGCCAGGCACAAAGCTTCCTTGGGGGCAGCTTGCCCATTGAGTTGCTGTGATCGCTCTCCATGCTCTCATCCAAATCGCCAGTAAATATCCTCAACCACTGCAGCCCAGGTGTCACTCCCTGAAGGATGCCACTAGTCACTAATCTGTCTGCTGAACACCACCCTTTGAGACTGGCAGTCCTACCAATTTTCTGCCTAACTATTCATCCACTTATCCAGGCCTTATTTCACCAGCTTGGCCTTGGTCATATTATGGAAAACCGTGTCCAAAATGTTCTAGAGGTCAAGATAAACAGCACCCACTACTCAACCCTCATCCAGAGCCAATAAGGCAAATAGATTGGTCAGGGTCGTGATATGTCCTTGGTAAATCAAGGTTTGATGTCCAAATTATCTTCTTGTCTGTCCTGTGCCTGGACTCACCTCTCAAGGGCCTGAGGTCAAGCTGACTGGCCTATAAATGCATTTTAGGCCCTACTGGAAAATGGATGTAACATTTTCCCTCTTCTTATCATCAGAACCCTGCCCTGATGATCATGACCTTTCAAAGACAGTAATGTTCCAGAGTGACATTGATCAGCATTTTTTGGATGATCCCCTGCATATCTAATTTGCTTTAGTGGTCCTTAACTTAATTACCTTCTACTGTGGGCAATGCTTCTCTCCCCTAGGCTCTGCTACTCACGAAGTTTAACTAACAAGAAATGTATTTTATTTTGCTACAGATAATCAATATTATTTTAGTTGAAACTTCAGTTATTTTTTTTAAATCATGGGGTTTATATTCAGTCCTTGATGATTTTGCACTTTTTATATCTTTTGATCAGCCATTGCATCAACAAAACAGTCACATAGCTATAATTATTAAAATACTTTGCTCCCATCCAGTGACTTGATATCTGGAGAATTTGCATGAATTAATGGATAAATATGTCTGAATCAAGTGATAAACAAAAATTACTAAATTACACCAGATGTGCGGAAAGTTTCAGCATCTTGTCTTAAAATAACAATCCAAGATCATCTCTGGGTCAGATATAAAGCTTCCTGGAAACTTTGAAACTTCTATGTCTTCCCATGAGTGCCTGATTAGAGGATTGTGTTACTCAAATGACAGGTCTTAAAAATACTCATTGTTTACTGAATAAGAAGAGCTGGACTACCTATGGAAATTTAAGTTTTCAATGCAGCAGATGGTAACACCAGACCAGAATTAATCAAGTTGCATCTGTAATTTCATGCGCAATACAGAGAGCACAAGATGGTCACTTTATTAGGAATTTATAAGAATGTACTAATAATATTAGCAGTTTGTTGCTGCCAAAGCTTGAACAGACAAGACTGAGACCTGATATTTCTTTACAAAAGTGTTTCAGAGTAAGAGAAAGCCATATTCATGTATTGGGCAGATAATGTTGTTGGAAATACTGATGAAGAGATTAATGCTTGAAAGGGTTCTGAGGCCCAGAAACTGAAAAGAAGCTGAAACCTTATATGCAAACTGCCTGTACAAGATCCTGCTGAGTAACAGCTCCTGTGGACTTGCTAACAATATGTTCTGAATTAATTTTAGTAGCTTGCATGCTTCTTTTCATATGTGCAGAAGGTACAATATATAAATTGGAATTTCTCCCAGAGGTTTCAAGATGCCCAAGCTCAAACTAGCAAAGACAATCTTCTTTCACCCAGAACAGTGATGAATGATATCTTCTCTTGTCTCATTGGCTTTGACATAAGAGAAAGAAGTGCCTTACATTTGAGCTTGCCCTTTTTATAGAACTTTGGTCAGAAGAGAAGGACTTTTTCTACCACTGTGTGAGAAAATTACTTTAGAGGAAGAGGAATCATCTGACTGCCAACTAGGGATTTTGAGGGATAGATTTGTCTTTTGTGCAGTATGAGATCAAAATGAACACCTTAAACTTAGACTCCTGAACTATGTAATTGAAAATGACATGGATTTCAGACCTGCAGAATGTGAACATTTTGAAAAGAAATTAATGGGATCTGCAGGAAATGTGACCTTTCTGGTTTGTGGAAGTTTCAAAATTATTTAGAAACTAAATAATAGTTCATAACTCTTAATAACTTAATGAAGCAACAATGCACTCTATCCTTAAGTAACACAATTTAGAGATTTTAGCTTGAATTGCAAATGCTCTTGCTAACCCATGTCCCAGAGACATTGCATTGTCTGTAGAGACAGACTCCATGTCCTGTGCAAGAAACAATGGATGCATCACCATGCATTGAAACAGCTTTGGTGCACTGTAGGGTGAGCTTCCTTTCCAGTTTCAGAGGTTTTTCTGAGAAGCACACACACAACTTTGTCTTCTTCTTGCCTCCTTGGAGCACAAACACCAAGTTTTGAAGAAAACCTGTGTTTTATGCATGAATAAACATAGAAGAAGATATCATGAGAGACACACCTTGAAAATCCTGTTTGACAGCAGGATTTGCAAGATTTTATCCTGAAGTTTTCTCTGATGTTTGGGAGACAGCCCCAGATGGCAATGTGGCCCATCAAACTGACAATAACCAGCACATGCCTTGCCAGGACTTGCCTGGAATCTAACACCAAGAGCTGCTCCTGCCTCAGCCTACTCTGCATGGCCCTGGGCAGGCCACTGCCATTGACATTTGTGAAACTGGTGTACTAACACATACTTTTCACTACTTGGGGTTATCTTTTCCAGCCATTAATCTCTTTGGTTCTCAAGTCAAGGAGGTCTGTGTCTCTCAAAACAACAAAAAAATACAAGAAAAGGAAAAAATAATGACCAAACCAGCAACCCCAAAATAAAATTAAAATAATAAATAAATAAATCATTTTGATGCCTTAAAACTGTTGTTTAGGAACAAAGCAACTTATCCCACCACATGTTACTTCAGTATGAACAAACAAAAAAAATAAGAGCTTAAAGCCAAGCCTTTACTTGCATTTTCCACTGTCGCTTGAGGGACTTCCAAATGCTGTGCATACCAGAGGGAAATTGTTTGTCCAATAAGCCTTCTTCAGGCAGCATTCCTCTAGCGGACATTAATAATGGAAAAGATATAAACTCTGTCCTGTGCAGCTTTTTATTAAATACACATCTTAGAGCCAAAATGCCCAAACAGCCTGAAAACACGTTGTGTTTGCTCGGAGATGTTCGAGCGTTCAGTCCCTGCCTTGCCATCCATGAGCAGAGCGTGCTGCAGTGCCTAGCACCCAGCTGTTCCAAATGGCTGGAATACAATGGCTAGAAATGAAATATGGGGGAGCTCTGAAAAAGAGATAGAGGCAGAAGGGTGTCATTGAAGGAATGCAGTAGCTTATCAGAGAAGCACAACATGAAAAGCAGGTTAAGCAAGTTATTAAGCAGAAAAGCATCACATTAACCCCAATCCATGCCCTTGAATGCTGTTTAGAGATCTGCTCCTTCTGATAAAGTCTTCAGTGTACCAGGACTGAAGCTTATGAGATGCTCAGATTCACTCAAAGATGAAATAGGATAAATGTTTCCATTTTTACACGAAAATAGTAACAGCAAACAAAATTGTTGTAACAACAGTATCTGCAGATCTCCTTCAACAGATGTCCACAAACCCAGAAATGGATCTGATTCTATGCCAATCTTTACGGTGTATCATCATTAGGGGATTTCACTCTGTTGGCACTATGTTAAAATTTCCTGAATTTCAGTGTAATTGGGAAGATGCATGCTAGTCACACTGTTTTGTGGGCTGCTCCCTATTCATTCACCTAAGGGACCTGTTGGAGTCCCAGTAAGGTTTATTAGACCAGGAGTTGGACTCAATTATCCTTGGGGGTCCCTTTCAACTCAGAATTTCTGTGATTCTGAAATTCTGTGGTTGTTCTTTTTTCTTTAATGTAGCTCCCAGCCCATATTAATAAAGAGAGAGAAGGCATTAGCACAGCTTTCATTATGTTCTTCATTGTTTTTCCTCCAACTCTCCCCTTGGCCACTTGTCCCCTTTCTGGTACACTATCTGGTGATCAGCCTGTTGTTCAGACCAAAGTCAAAAGAAGACTCACTGTACAGAACTCAGCTTTCAAATCTTGCTCTGGAGCTCCTTTCTGAAGGGATGCCTGCAGGATAGCAGACAGTTCCATGGCTGCATCAGTCCTGAAGTGGCTGTCCATCCTTTGATATGTGCAACTGCAAATATTGTTCTGAATGTCCTTTAAGTCTTTCAGTGAGAACACTGAGGTAGCACACACCTAGTAGCTGAAGTTTCAGGGTTTGTTATTATTTTTCCCACTGCTGATACAAATATTTTTCAGTGACACATAACTGAATACTGAATACAGAGTGAACACTGAATTTGAATGAACCTCAGGCAACCTTGGAAGCCCAACAACTGGCACATATGTTAGGTATAACCCCCTAGTAGTTGTGAAAAAGTGTTATTTATAGTGCTCCTTTTCTGTCCACTAAAAACACAGCACGTGGCAGACATGAGCTCTTTGCAAACCCCTCCTCTAAACCACAGCTACTTTTTTCTGGAAGAGGCCCACAAAGAAGCCACCAAAGAAGCTGGGCATGCTAAACGCTGAAAGACAAAACCACTTTAAATAGCCAGGTAGAGATCTACTGATCTTACTAGCTGGGACAAGACAAGTCTGTTTCAATCTTTTATAATTTGAAAGGCATTTTCGTAATGGGTCTTCTAAAAACACATTACAGCGGAACAAATTTACAGACTGAGTGTGCATTTGCCACACAATTAAGTCACAAGATGATAGAGAAAATGGTGAAATGAAATGGTGAAGAAGAGAGAATTGTAATATGACTGTGATTTCAGCACTTTAAGAAGAAATTTACAGATGACATAATGTCGTGGTTTTACCCTGGTTGAATGCCAGGCACCCATAAAAGCCACTTGCTCACCCCTCTGCTGCAGCTGGACAGAGGAGAGAAAATTTAATGAATGGTTCATGGGTTGAGATAAGGACTGGGAGAGAGATCCCTCATTAAATACCATCAAGGCAAAACAGGCTCAACTTAGAGAGACAAAGTGAATTTATTACAAAGTGAATTGATTAACCAAATCAGAGAAGGATAGTGAGAAGTACAATAAGCCCTTAAAAACCTTCCCCCCACCCCTCTCTCCTTCCAGCTCTACCTCTTGCCCCAGTGGCACAAGGAGACAGGGAATGGGGGTTGTGGTCAGTCCATCACCCGTGGCTTCTCCTGCTGTAAGGGAGAGGAGTCGCTCCCCTGCTGCTCTGTGGGTCCCTCTGACAGAGGACAGTTCCCTGAGAGCCTCTCCAGCACGGCTCCATCTCAGGAGCAGCAGCTCCCTGTGGCTGCTGCAGCGTGAGTCCATCCCAGGGGAACAGCCCCCCAGCCTGCTGTGCTGTGGGTCACTCCTCCTCGGGGTGCAGTGCTCCAAGGACAGGCTGCTCCTCCTGGGAGCAGGGCCCCTCTCCACAGGTCTCCCACAGGGTCACAGCCTCCTCTCAAGCCCTCACCCACTCAGTGTGGGCTCCTCCTCCACGGGCTCTGGGGATCCCTGCATCCCCCCTGGCTCTCCATGGGCTGCAGGGACACAGCTGCCTCACCGCGGGCTGCACCGAGGGCTGCAGAGGAATTCCAGCTCTGGCACCTGGAGCGCCTCCTCCCCTCCTTCTCCACTCACCTTGGTGTCTGCATGTTGTTCTTCTCACACGTTCTCACCTCCTCCTCTTTGCTGGCTGGAATTAAAATGACACCATAACCTTTGTTTTGATTTCTTGTGAAATGTGTTACCACAGAGGCATTACCACCATTTCTAACCAGCCCAGCCCTGGCCAGCAGCACATCCTTCTTTGGAGCCATCAGGGATTGGCTCTGCCAGATATTGTGGAAGATTCTAGCAGCTTCTCACAGAAGGCCCTCTGTGGCCAAAAACCAGGCTGTGCAACACCAATACGCATAAAAATGTATTTAAGATACTTCACTAACTCTGTTCCTTGAATTCTCAGGAGCAGCAGAACCACAAATGTCAGAAAATACCAAGCAATCCTGCTTAATGTTCCTCACTTTTTTCCCCAACTGTTTTTTCTCTAGACTATGTAAACAATTTTTCCAACCAGTATCCCATCAAGACTTCCTGCTGTGTTAAATGTGTCTCACCCTGAGATTCACACTTTGGTACTACGTAGGGAAGTAATGCCACTGATCCACTAAATAAAAAGTCATCAAAGGGGTTGACACATCTTCAACAAAATGTCAAAATTAACGGCTTCACAGCAGGGAAAGTGTTAGAAATACTGGAAGTTCCTACTATCATTTAAGTATAAGCAAGATAACAGGCACTTATGACATGGAACTCTTAATACCTTTCTATGAGGATTTTCAAGTATAAGAAATGAAAAGACACAAAAATTACTGCTGAGGGAGCAAATGTTCTCCAAAAATTATCTGCTCTTTCTTCTTAATGTGTATAGCCTATAGTATTCCAACTGTAATGTCTCTGATATTAAGAGTCACCACCTTCCTGCATATTGGGGCCCAGCAGGACCCACACGCCAGAGAGCTGCACAGTAAAAGGTGATTGAGCTGTTGCCAGCTATGGCCTCTGACCAAAGAAAGGAGCTCTTTCATGTTGTGAAACCTAATTTTCTTTTTTTTTTTTTTTCCTCAGGGAAAACGAGTGCTTTCTTTACTCTATATTAGTAAAGAAGATAATAACTACAAAAAAATTTATGGACATACAATGCGCTTCCCTTTTGTGAAGGGCATGTGTACATAGATGTGTTCAGCAAGACAGCAACCACCCTTCCACAGTCTTCTGTAAAGTTAATTTAGCTTGAAAACTGAGCTTTTTTTCCTGAAAAAGTCAGACTTTTTTTTCATCATGACATCTAATGTAGTGATGTTTCGATTATGAATGGAAATGGGACAGAAGTAGAAGAGAAAATAGGAGCACCTTGAATGATTGGGGGTTAGGGGTTTGTTCTGCTAGGACAAGCAACAGATACATTACTGTTGTATTGCTAACAGCTGGCACAATTTAAACAATTCTCTGTATTCTGTATACTCAGCAAGTGCCAAACAAAAAGGCATCTATTCTGCAAACAGCACTGAGCAAAGTCAGCACCAGGTAACACACTCTCCTACTAGGATAAAATGGGCTGTTTTCTGAAATACACAGTAAAAAGGACTCCCAAGACACCAGCAAAAAACAGAATTATATTTGGATCCCCTTTTCCATTTTCAGAACTCTTTTTTATGGATTTACTCTGCAGAAATCTGATGTTTTCTGGATAATGGCTGTTTTTGCAGGACATGTGTACTTGTGTTCTGTCATGGGCTCTGACTGCTGCTGTGCTTTCCCTGACAGAAGAGCTTCAATTGCTTTAAAAGCCAAGCCTCTGGCCCCCATCTGAACACACTCACTTCCTCACTTTTGTCTCAGCATTTCCACATCCCTAGCATAAAAAATGCAAAAGGACAACAGCTCCAAATAGATGATTCTATCCCTGGGTATGTATCTACATACAGAATAGAGATACACATAGATATTTACATGCATATGTAATCAGAGATTATTTGGGCTCCTATTTTTTAATGCTTCAGGTTCACTTGCTATATTTGTAGTGAAGAAAATTTAACATGAAAACCAAGACTAACTTTAAAAAAAAATCTTCTTCCTTCATTTTTTTTTTTTTGACAGATGAAAATAGATATACAGACAACAGATATAGGTACATATACCCAGGTAATAGATCCATATATGAGGGCTTGGCCGTTGCTGACATTCTCTCAGCATGAGCAGGAGCAGCAGTATAAAGCTGTCAGGATTTTTTCAAAAGATTAGTGGTGAAAAGCAGCCTGATATTTGCTCTGAGATCTCGATTGAAAAGGACAGTGGTGCCTGAACAAAGGAATCAATCTGCCAGCACTGATGCTTGCCAGGAGATTTGGGGATGTTTCAGGAGAGTCACCCTATTGGTACCTGTGGGTGCAACCCATCTGTCTGCTCAGAAATTACTGACAGGTCTGAGGAGAAAAATCTAAATTTTTTGGGTGCTGATCAGTTTTTTGTATCACCCAGAAAAAACTAAAGTATGCTATAGGCTTACTAATCAAGTAACCTTAAAGAGCAGGATGAAATAATTATATAGTCTTTTATGGTGGTATAAGATACTATTCCTGAGATCAGTCAGAGGAAATAACAGGAAGGAAAACAGGTAAGGAGGGACCAGTCACTGCCTTTGGCAATGGGCACAGCCCACCAGTCAGATGAGACGAGCTTTCCTTGTTAAGTACAACCACGAGAACACCTTTTGTAGTTTTATCTTTTCCTATCCATGCACATCTGTGCTGACAACTGACCACAGATCTCACCTGATGAGAAACCCAGGAGCTGTGTCTGGATATGTGTCTGTGTGATGCTCCCTTCCTCGGGGAGGCAAAATCCATTCATTTACACGTGCCCCATTGCAGCGTCCCTATTACACAAAATTTGTGTCAGGGAGTTGCATGTGAGCCTTGGCAAAGAGCAGAGGAGACAGGGACTCCCAGGGGAGCAGCAGCAAGGTCAGTGCTGACACTCAGCAGAGCGAGAGCTCACCCTGCATCACCCCTGAGCAGCATGGGGGATGCACACTGCTGTATCCCCCTCAGTGGCGCTGATTAAAAAGGCATGTTGCTTGTAATCCTGATCTGTTTACAGTTTCATGCTAGTCATTCAGGTCAGGGGTTGTAATTAAAAAATTAAGGAAGAATAAACCTACCACTTTCCAGAACAAAACTGCTCTTCTAATGCTCATTAGGCTCATTTGTGCAGCAAAACATCCCCAGGGGACAATTCTGCACTTATAAAATAAACATTTTCCACGCGTGTGATTAAGGACCCTCATAAAATATGTAGTCAAGGCATTTCTGCTCCATGTATGCCTGGCTTCCTGGCATGAAAGTACTTGCAATGGATTGAATTCAATGGTGGAAAGAGAAGAGAGTGAGATAATAAAAAATCTATGGATTAAAGACAGAGATTGGCAGGGAACACGACAACCCATTACTCTTCTATTAGTACGTATTTCCACTGGGAACCAGGTTCTGAGAAGGATACAGGTTGTTCTCTCCAATTTGTAAGTCAGAGGAGAGCAAATCTCAGCAGACCTTTACTTAAAATTTCTCTTTCTTTTGACTCTCTATAGAAATCAGAATAGAAACAGTTTATTATCTTTTTGAGCTTCTCCCCACAAGCACTGCCTCTTCTGCAAGTTCTGAGGAATTTTCCCTAGAGCAAAACTCCCTCAGCACTCATCACATTCCTCAGTTTTGGAGTGCCTTCTCCTGACCTGTTCTGTGGGTTGCATTTTGTGGGAGAACAAAGCCAAAGCAGTCAGGAGTCAGCCTGCTGGCATTTTAGAAAAATCAATGCCACCTGTCAACAGAACTGTCGTGGACTGACAGCAGGAGTATCAGTGAGAACAGCTCACAGCTTCACCAATCCTAAAGTGCTGCTTCTTCAGGACTGCAGGGAAGCTCTCCTGATTTATCATACAGCACTTTGAATTACTCATACTCTCCTTTACAGATCTATGGCACACCAGTTTACTAGACAATTACATTCATTATGAGATCAAATGTGATGAACCTATATTGTCCTTCAAGGAATTTGGTTTTTTCTGCATTTTTGCTGTGTGAGTAATGTGAAACTGAAACAACAGGGTGATATTAAATAATAGATACATCATATTTAGGCTGCATGAATAATTTATTTTTATGTCTTGTAAGAGGCAGCCTCCTACCTTTCTCTATAATGCATGTCTAGATTGAAGAAACAGTTTGTTCAACCTCAAACAGATTTTTTTCAATTTTAAGGTGGAATTTTCAAAATTAATTTAGATATCTTAGGAAGAAAAAAAAATCAAATGGCCTTATTTGACAATAATGAAATAAATGTTCTGACTTTTATAGCACTTCTCATATTTTAATGTGTAATTTTATATTAATTCAGAAACACATTTGAAACTTAAATAGGTCTGAAATTGAAATTTTTACTGACTTGTGAAAAAAACATTTTTCCAAAACACTGCTTTCATTTCAACATTACTGTTTGCCTCTTTGTGAGCCCCAGCATCTAAAAGTGATATGAAAGTCCTGGCCAAACCAGAATTTTGTCTTATGGTACAACTTAAATTTGCTCCAAAGAGTGCCAAAGACTCCGTGTCCCACACAGAATGCTCCCTGTAAGAGGCTTCCACAGCCAGATGAAACCATTACCTTTTACAGCAAAAGGAAATGCATTGTTGACATTATAATCTGTACCAATTTTTATTATTAACTACAGGGGAGTGTTATACAGTGCATGGCAAAATATATTACCAGCATAGAGATGGTGTCTTCCTTTATGAAAGATGCTTTTTTTGTTAATCAAAAAGTTCTAAAACAAACAACAGCGAGGTTGAAGAGGGATAATGCCACTTACAAGAATCCCAGCTGAGACATTAGCCAAAGAAGCTTTTTCTTTTCCAGTGATTGCTTCATTAAGTACAAAGTAAATAACTTCCTTTTTTTTTTTTTTTTTTTTTGTTTTTAACATAATTCAAAACACTTTGGTTTTGCCTACCCTTTCCTACTTTTACTTCTTTCTTTCGAGATGACACAAAGTGAGAAATACCAGCTGAATTTGCAGTTTAACCTATCTGAATTTCCATTTTTGGTTAATAGAGTGCTTAATCAAAACAAACTTAAACAGTCATCTTCTTCTGTCAGAAAGGATTGTTTGTGGCCTCTTTCCTATTTATTTTTGTTTTCTTTCTAAACTGAAACATGGGTGATTATTCAGCCATATCTCCTTGCTAATGCTCACGTAGGAGGGGCTGATGCAATGGCCTGCTCAGAACTCTTTGAGCCAGGCTTTCTGCTCTGCTTTCTGAAACATCCCTAGAAGATGCTTTGGAGCAAGTATTTATATAAATTCTATAGGATGTATCCCAGCCCAGCTCTACCATTCCAGTTGTACAGCAAATCACACAGAGAACACCAACTAAGGATGCCAATGTAACTCAAAGCCATTTGGACACACCATGATGAAACTTTTAATCACCTGAGCACAACACTCTTTCTGCAAACTCTTCTGCCATCAGCTCTGCTGTGCACTGCCCATGGTGGTGGCGACTGCACTTTGTGGAAAAGCCATCCATGCTCCCTGGCTTGCAGCCTGCATCCCTCCCAGCACAGTGCTCCACTGGGAGTGGGACCTACCCTGGTGCTCTGCCTCAGAGAGGATGCAAGGACTCAAGCCACTGAAGCACCATGAAACAGAAGGGTCAACTTTTTGCAGAACTCTCTCCTTAATACCTGAATGACTTGTGGGCAAAATCTGGATTTTGTTATAGTGAGGATCTCAGAGTGGGAAAGCTGGTGATATTCAAAGCTCTATTGATATATATATATATATGTATGTATATGTGTTGAAAGCATTTATGCAGTGCGTGGGTTTCTAAGTGCTTCTAAAAGCTGATACTCCTCTGTCAGTTTTTGTTTCACAAAAGCCCTTTAAAGTAATTTAATAAGTAATTAAAATATGTTTTAGAGGAGGAGTTTGCTTTTGATCAAGCTGACACAAAATGCAGCACTCCCCCATGGCAGGCATTTCACCCTCTCACCTTTATTACTATGTGTCTCTACTGCTGAGTAGAGCAGATGGAGTTCAAGATTCCAGTTCACAAAAACAATAAAGTTGTCTGAGTAAGAAAGATAAAGAAGGAGGAAACAGGACCATGGGACTAAAACACACCTGCTGTAGCTGAACTAATACTGAGGAAAGCTGAACATATTCTTTAGTTCTTTCCTGTTGTGAATATTACAGCTCTCATTTTGAATTGGCTTGTCTTCCTTTATTTTTTCATTGCAGAATGCCTGTGATGCCAAGCAAAGCCTGCAGAGTTTGGCACACTGCTGGAAAAAAAAGACAAAATGATGAGAGATGAAAAATACCTGTGCAAATGTGCTAGTTACCTGATAGGGGCAGTGTTATGGTTGAAATAATTTCTATTCATCTAGTGCCTTGGTCTTCACTCACGTACACAACTTTCATATGATGGACTGAAATTGCCCTAGCAGAGAAAAAGAGATAATGTAATATGTCATATCTGCATTCTTCTTATTCTGTACAGATGCAGCTTTGCCAACCCACCAAATGGAGTCCTTCAAAATGCCTGTCTTCGAGATGGATGGAACTGTTAGAATATCACGACTCTAAAACAGCTTGGTTATTAGATTCAAATAATGTTGCCAGTGCTCGGAGATCATATTCAAACAGAGGCAAGCAGCATACAGATGCCAATGCCCTGCCTTTCTCAAGCTTTTACTGTAAGGAAGCCACCTCATTTGTTTACCTATGAAGGTTTAATCAATATTAGATCTGAAAAGCAAGATGAGTATTAATAATAGGCAAGGAACAGAATAACATCCATGCAGCAGCTGCTTTGGGAAGCTTGCTGCTGTGGGAAGACCTCATTTTGCCTTCCTAATCCTAATTGCCAGCAGTACTTTTGCTCACAGCCAGGCTTATAAGCCAAAGCCAAAGTGATGTGACGTGGGCTAAAGCTGGGGTGCCCCATGACATCCCAGCCTCTCCTAGTCTGTCCTGGCTTGTATTGCCAAAATCCAAGTGTGGGCTTGCACAGCCCCAGAGATCTGTGTAATGCTGGGGATACTCCTAAGAGGACCCTTTAAAGAGGAATCCCATGAATAAGCCAAGTCCCAGCCCCTGAGAGCCTGGCCAAGCACACTGGACAGGATGCACCACTAAGTAGCAAGACGAAAAAATTCTCCTTTGGGCTCATGAACTGGGAACAACCTCCCTGCATCCCAACAAGGAGGGAGAAGAGAGTCCTACCATGGCTTCTCTGTCCATGGGTCTGCAGGCTCCTGCCTCCATAGGTCTGCATGTCCCTGCAAAGAGCCTGCTCCAGCACTGGATATCTGCTCCAGCATGGGACTCCATGGGCTGCAGTTTCCTCACCATGATCTTTACCTCAGGATGCAGGGGAATCTCAGCTCCATTACCTGGGGCTCCTCCTCAGCCTCCTGGCACTGACCTTGGTATCACCAGGGCTGTTCCTCTCACATGTTATCACTCCACTCTTCTCTGGCCACAGTTATCTCTGTGCAATACCTTTTTTCTTTCTGAAATATGTTATCATCAGGCATTACTACCATCACTGATGGGCTTGGCTTTGGTCAGCAGCAAGTCCATCTGGAGCTTCCAGAGATTGGCTGTGTTGAACATGGGGCAAGCTTCTGGGAAGTTCTCACAGAAACCAGTCCTGTAGCCCCCTCACTACAAAAATCTTGCCACACAAACCCAATACGCTTAGATTCAGAGCCCCTGAATCATCATAAGCAGAAGCATCATCTCAGCTGCAGCAGAGTAGTGGCTGTCTGTAGCTAGTGGCTGGAAGAGCTTTAGAAATGCAGCACTTTTTTTTTTTAATTCATAATTTTCAGAAATGTGGACTGGGGGGTCAATAAAATGAAGAGAGAAAATTCTATGAAACAAGTAAGCAGTTTGGTGATCCATGGTAAAAGTCGTTGATATATTGGAGAAAGTCACAGAATCACAGAACATGCTGAGCTGGAAGAGCCCCATTCCTTGAATCCAACTCCTGACCCTGCACAGGACACACTAAGAATCACACCACCTGGGGAGTTACGGCCACCCAACCACCAAACCATCCGTCCTGGGACACACACATAAACACTGAGAGATCTGAGTCTGCTGCAAAAGGGAATTCTGAATAGAGATATTGCTGCTCTCTTTAAGGGGAAATCATACAGAAGATTAATTCATACTGCTCTCAGATCTGCACAGTAAAAAAGGAAACAAGCTCAAACTGAAGAAAGGGAAGGCCAACTTCATTCAAGACAAGAGGTTTCACCACAACAGTGATCAAGAACAGGAACAGATGTCCAGAAGTTGTGTAATCTTCATCCTTGGAAGCACCTGAAGACAGACTGAACACCCTAACCCTGATCTTGCTAGGAGCAGAGGCTTAGAGAGGATGGCATCCCATCCAACCTACATGATTCTGTGATTCTACAAAAAATAATAAAAGTTTCACTTTTTGCATAATGTATCTCCATACCCAGCAAAATAACCTCTAAAATATAAAAACAACATTAGGTAAATCGACCTTCTCAGTTTCTCTACTGCTTATTCAACAAGAATAGATCTGTTAAATGATATTTTTCTCTGGAAGACCATGAATCTGTGTCCTTAAAAATAACCTAACCATTTTTTCAACAAACCTTGGTCCATCTGCTTTATGCTAGATACATTCATTTTATTAAATTAAAGTTTGGACATGCTATCTATCCAGCAGCAGAGAAAAACATTGCTAAAGACAATAGGTCCAATCTGATCTCTCTCTGCTGTGTGAGGGCAGGAACTTCACTGAAGTCGAATGAATTTATGTTGGCATAATAGTGGTTCCTGGGGGAGTAGAACGGATCTTGGCTGCCCAAGGCTGTTTGACAATAGAAGAGAGCAGTTCAGCAAAAGCTAATGGGTTTATACTGCTTATTCTATAGTCCCTGGGAAGGCAAAATACTTCTGCAATTAAAAATTTCATGCCTAGCTACATTGGGTCAACAGCACAAAATCACCTCTGGCAGAAGAAAGACCTGTTCACCAGGCACTGATGGGAATTGCTGTCATATATGGGCAAAGCATTCAGTGTTTAGTGTAGGGTTATGGCAGCAAACAAAGGCTCAGGAAACAATCTAGAATTCATCTGTCTTTATTTTATTTTTGTTTTTATGTCTCTGCTAGTGTGAATTAGCTCTACTACTATCTGAGCCAATGGAAATGTGCAACTACCACATTGAGGAGGCCAGACAGAATGAAAACTGTGGGGGCTCGTTCCCTTTTGTGGATGAAGTTTAATAAAGAATCTGCTTGCAGCTTACTGATGAATTGCTTTCCTTAATGTGAAGAGGATTGCTTGTGTTTTGTTCTGGGGCCAGCAGGAGGAGATAAGAACACCAGCACGTGACAGTCTTCTGGATTGGTTTGTGTTTTCTGCAAACATTACGTCTGATCTTATTCTGTTCACTAGTTATAGTCATTATAAATCTAATCAACACACTAGAATCAATGAGAGGAAAGACAATCTAAGGAGATTAAAAGAAAATTCTGGTAAACAAGAGCTGAAGCAATTCTCTTCCAAGGTGATACAGACAAAAAAGTTTAAGATGAGAGCATTGGTAGTATGCATACAACCTCAAGAAAGCAGCTGAAAATGCTTTTATTGCAGCAAATAGAAGAATTTAGCCATTTATTAAGATTCCACCTCAAGCTTAAAGCCTTCTATCAATTTATGTTCCAGCAATGCACTGCTTAAAACTTCTGTAAGTCTTCATAAGCAAGACATGAATAATGATTTCAGAAAATACAGATGCAAATAGCCAATCTGAAGATTTGTAAAAGCTTATTTGGAAGAGGGAAGAGAGCTACAGAAGATTGCCTCCATGAAAATTAGCCTTAGAAAAAAGTTTGCATTTCTTAAACTAAATCAGCTGAAGTTTAGTGTGCCTTTAAGAAAATAATCTAACCTGAGTCTTTTTATATGCTTTTTCAAGCATATTGAGACTAATTTAAATTACAGAAGGTCCTTTCTGGTTGAGCAACAGCTTTCAGTCTGAATATCACTTTTAATACAATAGACTTTAATACAATTCAAGGGTTTTTGTTACGTCCAAAAATAGCTCAAGTCATTACTGGGTGCTGCACATTGAATCATTACAGTATATAGAAAATACACATAAATACATATAAATGTATACATACATGTTTTTTCTACTTCTGGTGAAAGTTCTGGAACTTTCTTTAAGTTTTCTGCTATTGCCTCGCATCACACCTGGTATTTTTTCTGAGTCTGTGTTCTTTCAACTTTCAGTCTCTGAGAAGAGATGAATCACCACCACGTGTGAGAGAGAGGCAAATGGAGGGCATCAGGCCCATGTTATTCTGCCTTGGTTTTGCCCTGTATCTCCACAAGAGGCTGGTTTCAGGGCAAGAGCAAGGGTAGGAGGGGCTTTAGGTCCCTTTAGATCCCTTTCTGTATTCCAGATGTGAGTATGTTGAGTGAGTACAGACAGGGGACGTGACTTGTATTCCTTTGCCAATGGCACATCCCTCCCTCACAACATCCCTCCCTGCAGCTGGCAGGACGTGTGGCAGGGACACTGCCTTTGCTGCTGGTGGTCTGTTTGTTGCTTTGCTCTTCAGATGAAATCATCTGCTGTCCCCTAAAATTTTGGTTTTATCTACACGTGAACAGTAGCTAAGTTATTAAAGTTCTAGCTAACCTTGCTCAAAACAATCCAGCTAAAAGTAAAAGATGAATGGCAGCATTTGCGTAGAACACCTCAGATCTTTTTAACAATAAGATACGTTTTAGAAAAACAATAGCACCTTTGAAGTAATTCTTGAGTGCTATAACAATGCACAGGAAAGTGCAAGAGCAATTAAAGTAGGGATCGATTTGAGACTGAGTAATGCAACAATGTGTGCTGCTGACAGTGCCAGAGAGCCATGGAGAATCAGAAATTATCACGTTTTCTGTCTCCATAAAAAAGGAACAAAGACAGCCCTTATTTCCAATAATACAAGGAAATTTACTGACATCAAGGGCTAATATGGGATTAGTGACCAACATGTGACCAATTATCCACCAAAGTTCCTCTCCATACCAATTGATGCAGCAGGTGGGACCCTGCCTTTGAGGTTATCCAGAGCCCTGCAGAGCCCTCCATTGCAACAGTCTGGTATTAGCCATGAGATTCTTAGCTGGCCATTTCATCTAAAAGGTTGCCACATTTTTACAGGCAGAAGGAGGGCAGAAATTGTAATGAAAACTATATGGCCATTCCTGACAGCTGGTTTGCCCTTCTGACAATTGAGACAACTTTTCCCATGGGATTTGACTAGAGACTGTACGTGGCAAGGATTTCCCTTCTCTCACTCCAAAAATTATCTGCTCAGGTTCACCAGAGCTGAGCAGCTTCAGTCAACAGAAGTTCTGCCATATGAAGTGTGACATTGCAATTTAAAATTAGATGTAGTGCTTAGCCAAATGGAGCCCATTGCAGCTGTATGGCATTCTCTACCTGGGTGTCTGGTGCTCTGCACCTCACAGGGGCACCTGAGGACGCTGAGCAGCTGCAGCACCTAACACAGCAGCTTTTCTTTCCTGCATCCTAACCTGCTGTCCTGACTCCCAGCATCTGCTCTGACAGACAGCCCAGAGGAAGCTGATCTCCATCCTGTGGCACAGCAGGAAAAGGCACAGCCAGCTGCAGTGGGAAAGCCCTGCAGTGCATCCACAGGGTGCAGTGCTTGTTGTGCACCCCCTGACTCCCAGCACAGCCCAGTCACTCGAGCTCATGGTTACCAGTGTTTGGGTTGGAGCTCAGGCTTGGAGCCCAAGTTCCCTTGATCAACTATCCTCAATTTTCTAAAAAACAGAGATGGCCTCTGAGTTTGCACCAGTCCAGAAAGTTTCTGCTTCATAGTAGGTTTTATTCTTCCCAAGATACACAGTCCTGGGATTTGAGATGCGTAGATGTTTCCTATTCAGCTGATGTATTGTATTAGCCTGTTCTGTGAATGCCATTATAATTAGAAACAAACCTATACAATTGATAAAATAAGACACTAATTGTATTCATTCCCCTGTGAAGGCACACTCTGGCACTATTAATTGTACTTAGTCACAATCTGTTCATCATCTAATTGTTTTCCACAGAGCTGAAGAGAACCAAATATTTACCCTCATGAATTTGTAAATATCTACTCATTAATCATAGCTGCTCTACAACGATTTCTTTTTAAAGGCAAGAAAAAAATGCAGAAAATGAGACGTACAAGACTGAGAAGACTTTGGAGGTCAGGGCTCTCTGGGGACCGGGAGCTATGGAGCCTCTCTGGAAGCCCAGTGCTCATCCCACCTCCCTGTCCAGGACTGGACAGCTCCATCCCTGGGCATCACTGTGGGTGCTGCAGTCATGGGGGAAGGGGCTCATACCCCACCGTGTGGGCACCACAGCAGCTGTGGGAGCTTCTCAGCCAGTGAGTCCAAGAAATTCCCTGAGGATGCAATCCTGGCCTCAGCTGGCATCTCTTCCAGACCTTGCTTTGGCTTGTCTGTGCTCTCTGGGTGATATTTCCACCACATTTAAGGCAGATTAATCTTTTAACTACTGTAGTGACACCTTCTCTACACCCAGCATGAATTAAACACATGAGCTGGCACTGCACTGATCAACCAGTAGGGCTAATTGACTTTCCCAGCATGTCACAGAAGAAATGTACCAAAAATACTTCTCTGATAATATACCAGATATTTTCAAACTCTAAAGGCAGAGTCCTCAAGTCCCCTAGAGAATTACCTTTGCTGCAGAGGTGTGAGGTGGGCTGTTGGCTCACATTGACTCTTGTTTTTTTCCAGACAGATTCTCCCCTTTACAATGTACATTTATTGTGATCATAGATGTGGTGAATTATTTGATCATCTTGTAGGGAGAAAAATGACAGACTTTTCTTTAAGTGGCAGGGGACATTTTCCTTTTGACACATTGTAAAATATGTAAAAACAATATGTGCTTTGTCAAGCACTATTTTTCAAAGGATTGTAAGAGTCAATTTCATATTAAGAATTACAGTTTTATAACTTTTATGTTGAAAATAATGCAAACTCTCTCTATACTTGAGCAGCAGTCAAATTTAAAGACAGAAAATTGGTACAATAGGTAACTGTAGTACAAATGGAGTCTTATGAAAGCACACACAGGAACTCTGGTTCTACTGCACATTTCATAGGAGAATATAAATGTCCTCTGTGATCTTAAATTTGGTAATTTGAGGTCTCCCTTTTCCCCTTGGAAGTTATGCAGCTGTGAAATCTCTAGAATATATAGCATGGATAGATATGTAAATATTTTTCTGCAGAAAACATCTTCCCCTTTGTTCTGGGGTTTGATAGCCAAAATTACCGATCCAAACATGCTAGGAATATTCTTTCTACAAGTCAAAGTGAAATTTATCTTGTTAAATTATTTAAAATACAAAACACTAGAAAGCTGAATTCGCATATGTGAGAAGTCCAGCAGATGAAGTGCCTTGCTTGGGAAGCTTGAAAATATGAAGAATTGTAGTTTTAAGTCTGATGAAACTCTGATACTCACTGATAGTGACTGCCTCCCCAGAATCAGATGAAATACAGAACACAAATTTATATTTGTGAAGACTGTGGACCTCATTAATGGCATCCACCCCAAGACACTATCTCAAAGTAACATTAAATATACTGAAATACTCTTTTCATTCACCAGTGGCTGTGCCTCACTGTGTAGTGGATTTCTGGACAAAACTGCTACCATAATGCACTTGGTAACAGGGATGTATCACCAAAATAAAATCTCCTGGCAGTAAATCTCACTGTAACAATAAAAATCCCAAAAAGCAATATCCTTATATAAAAAAAAAAAGTACACAGATAACCTTAAGGATAATTTGGAAGATACTATAAAATCAGTGTATTGGCATATCCAAGTGATTACATAACCAGTCCACATATTTTTGTTATATATTTCTTGCCATGATGTAAGAATATAAATCAGAGTGTCCACAACTGGTATCCCTCCAGGATACCCTGAGTGAAGATTGAAAGAAATAAGTCATGGCCTAAATCCAGTATCCTTTCTCTGGGCCCCACTTTCCCAGCCACGGGAGATGAGTACAGAAACCAAAATCACTTCAAGGCTCCTTCTGCCCTGGTTTCTCTAGGCTGGGATTTTTACACCTCCTGCTACATGGAGGTGTTAAATCCTGGTGATCAAAGTTTGCACTGAAGTAATTCTGGTCAGAAAAAGAGGGAGCAGAAATAAATTATCTGAATGTTTCTGTGTTGCTATTTCTTTAAAAAAGGAAGCATTCCACCACAATAACAGCATTCCTTCCAAAATCCTTGTATATCTGGATTATAAAGGGAGACCCAAACTTGCCTGGTAGCTCAGTGAGTTATTCCTACCAGGCAAGCCTCATGGAATTCCATAAATCCATATTACAGTAACTGCAGTATTTTCAAGCCACAAGCAATGGCAGAAAAGTCGTGAGTATCTCTACTGCCATCAGCAACCTCACTGTTTTCTGCAGCTTCACTTCCTTAGGAGCTTCATTAACAGGGGAATTACCATTTTTGAAGGCATTTTGTGCAAGTTCAGTTAGCTTTATGCTTTTTTTTTGTGAAAAAGTAACCCAGAACTTTTGCAATAAATGCCAGATTCTTCAGCAGAATGCTTATAAACTGTTCTGTAACAGATCAGAAAACATTTAAAGTGCAAAATTCAGGAACAAATTAAAAGAGATTGGAAAAACTGAGCTAAACCCTGGTTCCACCATAGTCCAAAGCAGACCTGACTCGTTCATTTCAGCCCAGTCCTGCTCATCAGAACACCACATCAGAAATGTCAAACCTGACTGTGTAATGAACACTGCAAAGAGTTTTGTGTTACCATTTAAAACGGTGTGTGGATCTGTCCTTTAGCTCTTTTTAATTTCCTTTCCCTCATTGTTAAACCCTACATAATAATCTTTGATGCTGGGAAAGTATGAAATTATTTCCATAAAGCTACAAACACCCCCAGTTTATAACCTGCACGATTCTCCTCTGCAAACCAGCAGCCTTTAGCCTGTGCTCTGCTTCTGCACTTGTTCTTTTCACAAACCTGCCCCTCTACTCTGCTCTCATGAGAGAGACCACACGTGGAGTACTGCATCCAGACCTGGGGCTGCCCAAACCAGAAAGATTTGGACCTGTTGGAAGGAGTCCAGGGGAGGCCACCAAGTTGATCACAGGGCTGGAGCACCTCTCCTGTCAAGGAGACTCAGAGAGCTGCAGTTGTTCAGCCTGGAGAAGAGAAGGCTTTGGGGAACCTTCCAGTGCTTAAAGACGGCTTACAAGAAAGATGGAGAGGGACTTTTACAAGGGCATGTAGTGATGGGACAAGAGGAAATGGCTTCAAACTGAAAGAGAGATGGTTTACACTAGATATAAAGAAGGAATTCCTTGCTGACAGACAAGGTCCCTCAAAATCAGACTTTGCTATGAGCAAGTTCCCCTGTGTACACTTATCTTTCATCTTTATTCATGGTACTGATTTTAGAGTAACTGTATCCTTTTTCTCCAGACTCAGGTACACCACCGTATCTCTCACCTCACTGCATCTGCATCACCCTGAATGCCCAGTAGACTTCCCCCTTTCACCCCCCTATATCCACAGGTACAAAATGCAGTGTGGCAAGCCTGCAGCCTTGGGGTGTCAGGTCAAGGAGAAGAAGAGAAGCACACCAGCAGTGTCACAAAGACTCTGACCACACCATGTGTGTCACTCTGATCCTGCTTTCCACCAGACCACCAGGAGAGGGGCCTGTGCCTGGAACCTGAGTTGCACAGCCCTCTTGGGACCTCTATGGTCACTAGCTGTGACAATAATGACAGTGTTAAATCCTCCCCTTGCAGGGGAAGTGCTTGGGCATTCTCACATACACCCAAGCCATATTAATCCAGGGATAGAGAAGAGGATGACAGGACAGGTATTTCAGCTTTTTTTTTTCAAATTCTTAGTGGGATTTACGGCTGGTTTAGAGAGGACATATGCCAATGGATATTAAAGAGCTATAGTAACCACAAATATGACAGCTACTAACAGATTTCCAGAATTTCTGAGGCATAGGTTGAAATTCTTAGTGTTATGACAGCCAGCATCCTTCAGAGCTGCTCTTGAACCAAGCATGAATCAACACAGTGATTTCAGCCATGAGAAACTGGAATATTTATAAGAAACTGATTAACAAAACACAGCACATACATTCATCTGTCTGAGAAATTAATGTGAAATTTGGGGAGGAAATTAATCAATAATTCCACATTTTTATACATCTTAGTATCCTACCAACACCAAGTTCCCCATGGAGCAAGTGACTCCACCCAAGCTGACAGATATGGGTACACAGTGGCCTAGAGCAGCAGTGAGAACACTTCCCAAAAGAAATGAAATTGCAATGAATCACTATGATGAATAGCTTGGGGCAACAGCTCATCTTGTGAAGGACCATTTAAAAAATGTTTTTCTTTTCTGTCAATGAAATATTGTCCCATCAGAAAGCACTGATGAATTAATTGTTCTGGACCCATCTCTGTAGCAAGATCAATCTGCTTATTCCCAGGGAAGGCAACGTGAGGTTTAGTGAGCCCATCCATGAACCAGGACACTTCTGCAGCACTCCAGTGCAGACAAGGATGCAACCCAGCATCCTTGAGCCAGCATCTCCCTGTGCAGTGCGCTCCAAGAACCAGCAGGTGCAACAAAAGCTTGCTCATATACGAAATAACAAGGGGAGCTTGGGGCTGTAAAACAAAGCAAAGGGCTGTAAATCTGTTTCTAAGTGAGCCAATCATTACAAAATCAGGATCATGTTTTTCAAGAGCATAACAAGGTTTCACAGTGGAAATTAGGTCAAATCTGTGTTCCTCATCTTAAACAGAGGTTACCAGGGACCTATTCAGAATATATCTGCCATTGTCATATATTTCATGAGTAAAGCAGGTTTGCAAAATGAGATTGAAATAGGGAAAACACCACGCTTTTAAAGACTGGGGAATGTTTTGTAAAGATCACGTGCCATTAAGCTCACAGCAAGGAAAACAGGATGAAATACAAGCCACTCATGCCTGCACATATGGAGAACCTCCTCTAGCTAATCTGAGCCAGATTGGATCCTGTAAATCTATAATAGTTTGAGACAATCATTCTCATCTCTCTGAGAAACTCAGGTTTCAAAACAAATCAGAGGAAATTGCTAAGAAATGGGAAAGGATGGACTCTGTGTCTGTCTCAGGACAACAATATTGAACCAGTCCTTGCCACTAAAACCTGCACCCCATTTACCTCTGTGACTAATAGTCAGACACTACTGACTTTGGGTATATGTTTGGGTGTTTCACTGGATGGGGCAGAAAATATCCAGCCTGTGTTTTCTGGTGTTGCAGCAGAATTTTTAGATCCATTTGAAAATTATTATTTCTCTCTTTTCAGAGACCAGAAAGACTCAGGCTTACAGTGATAGTTAATTGCACCTCCATGATAACCTTATAATTTTTTTTTTTTTTTTTTTTTTTTAGTTCAGTAGCTGGCAAAGGGATTTGGATATAACTTTGAACTCTGAAAGGGTTAGGATTACTAGGGATATATAACATGCATATGTTATATATCCCTAGTAATCCTAACCCTTTCCGAGTTCAAATAGAACTCTGTACAGAGCTCATTTTGCAGCGCTACCTACAAGAAGCTGGTATCAAACATTACAAATATTTTCAAATTTTGCTGCTGAAAAGAGCCTTCCTCATATGTTTTACCAAGAGGTGATAACAAAATTTCTTCCCTAACAAGACAGGCTTGGGAGCCCAAGCATCGTGCACTGGAGTTCACCTGGACAGGTGAGCAAGGCTCAGTGCTCCAGCCCTTGCTGGAGGAAGCTGTGCCAACAGCAAGGAGCTGTAAAAGTGAGTGTTGGCAAGGGCAGAGGCATTTGCTACATCTGTGTGATTAATGCAAGCCATGCTTGCAAAAACACACAGCAAACCTTGACCTGCATTAATCACACCAAGAAGGGGAATTATTTTGACTGTGATTAGGCTGTGTCAGAAGGAAACTTTTTCCATATTGGCAGTTACTAATATTTACTGAAATGCTTTAAGGCATTATTTAACTAAACTTCATTTCACTGTGACTAAGGCTTTCTTTCTTGCTCTTTTCATTCAATTACCTTCATCATGCTGGTAATGGGGCTTTTGTCCCCATTTGTTGCAGGGCTTAGGTTTTGGTTTTTTTACTAGTTGTGGAATTTTTAGTGACTTTTTTATTAAAGTGAATACTAAGCCTTTCTAATTTCTGAATTGTTTCACTTTGCTGTAGAAACAGGAGGTAACAATAGTATGCAAGGAATTTTTCACAGTGTCTGTGTTTCTCCTGCCTGCTTAGGAGAACCACAGAGCTCTCCAGGATATAAGAATTCTCTTTCACTCAGACAAAAAAAAAAAAAAAAAAAAAAAAAAAAAAAAAAATCACATAAGATCTGGTTGCATGCAGAAAAGAGAAAGTAAAAAGAAAAGCTGAAAAAAAAAATACACATTAGATAGTTTTTAGACAAGCCAGTTAAGATTAACACTTGCAGCATCAGCAGGAGCTTGAACCTGGGTCTGCTGCATTTCCATGTTCAGCCCATTCCCTCCCTCTGTCTGACTCACCACAATTACAGCAAAAGATTCTATCTCAAGGGATGTCCTGCCACAGGGATCTTCATCTTCAGCCAATCTACATTTTGTGGTGGAAAAATGTTTCATACATCATATCTTCAGTTAATTGTAGTATTTCCAGGAAACTTTTTTTTTTTTTTTAATCCAAAACTACTCTGATAGTGGAGACTTTGCATGCAAAGATTCTCTTTAATTTCTTTTTTTGAATTTCAGCACTGATCCATTAACTTATCAGGGATAATGGAGAGCATGTTCCTTCTTGTGTAACTGTGCTAATGTATTGCATTTATCAGATTTGGTAATTTTCTGTTTACAGGAAACCAACATTTACCAGTCATTAGTCTTTATCCTTTTCATCCTTTGCAGCAAGGAGTGATCTGTATTTTCTCCAGTGGAGCCACTGAGATTTGTAAGCCATACAGCCTTCAATCTGATATTATTCACAATGGGAGCACTCTCTCAAATTAACTTATTGCAGAGAAATGTAAATCAATTATGTTTACAGCTCTCAACAAACAGAATTAAAATGTTCCACCAGTCTGTTTCGAATTCCTAATCATTTTTGTGATTAACCCAGTGTCTGGGATTTGCAAGAGAGTAGGAGATTAATTGGTTTCTCTTCATTATCTGACACAGTTCAGTTATTCCTGAGGTGTCCTGAAGAAACAAGCAGCCAAGCAAATTCCCCTTAAATAGTTAGCCATCAAGAAATGGTTAACACTCACTGGCATTCCTCAGGATCACTGTGCCAGGCAGAAGGTCATGCTCTTGAGATGGCAAATGAAGCAAATTCAATCCCAGGCCAAGAATGAGCACACAACCAGCCTGGCAAGGCCAGCCTGCTCATGCACTGTGAGTGAAGGCAAGAGAATTGGGTGCATGATAGACAGAAATGCAACTTTGGAAAATAACAAGCAACATCCAAAAATGTGAAGCTCAAAGCACCACGCATCTCCCCACCATAACATTTCAACACTGTTCCCTGCAGCAGCCATCTCCCACTGATTCCATTTCATTTAGACCAGTACAAAAAGAAGGTTTTGATGACCCCTGGGATCTGTCTGCCTTTGCAATCACATTAAAAGCTAATCCCTCAGTGTATGTTTGATTGTCTCTTGGCTCTGAAGAGCCTTTTGGGGCAGGAGAGGTCTGCCTTACACCACCCTAAAGATCCTGCCTTACACCACCCTAAAGACCCTGCTCCCTGCTGGCAGCCAGCAGGGCTTGCATCCAGGCTCCCCATCCCTCTCCTGGGGAGAGCAGGGATGGCCTTGGGGACACCTTGTTGCTCTCTACAACAATTTGAAAGGAGGTTGTAGTGAGGTGGAGGTCAATCTCTCAAGTAACAAGCAACAGGATGAGAGGAAACGGCCTCAGGTTCCACCGAGGGAGGTTTAGATGAGATACTATGAAAAATTTCTTCATGGAAAGTGTTAAGCACTGGAAGTGTTAAGCCTGACCAGGGAAGTGGTGGAGTCACCATCCCTGTGGGTATTTAATGGATGTACAGATGTGGTACTTACAGACATGGTCTTTAAGGTCTTTTCCAACCTAAACTATTCTATGATTCTATGACTCCATTTCTGAAGGACATGTGTCTTTCAGATATAAAAAAAAAAAAAAAAAAAAAAAAAGAGGGCTGGAGCATTTTACATTTTTGTACAGTAAGACACCACCATTTTTAACATAATCACTTTTGTCTTCCATCAGACAGAGGGGAGGCTCTGGCAGTCTGAGCATGTCACAGCTCCCTATGTAATATTCCAAAGAAGTGCATTAATTCAGGATAATCCAGCCTGCTCATACGCCCCAGAGCCCAGACAACTTTTCTGAGGTGCAGTGGCAGGGTCAGCTCTGCACAAGACATCAGCCTGAGCTGCCAGGCAGAGGAATTTGGCCAGCTGGGAGGGAAAGGAGCAGCCTCCACCCAGAGAAGAGACCACAGCCTCCACAGCTGCAGGAGCCCAGCTCCTCCTGCTCTCCAGATGTGCAGGCTCCCATGGGACAGGCTCTGCAAGCCCCTGCACTAAAGCACAGTTGCACACAGCAGGAGCACTGCTCTTACAAAGAGCTTGCTGTACTCAGCAGCTTCAGCCATCCCTGAATTTCAACAGCCCAGATCCTTCACATCCTTATGTAAATCTCTGCTCAGTCTAGACTGACTTACGCAAAAGCCTGCACAGATTTCTACAAATCCAGCATTTAGTGGCTTGACACACTGATGAAATATCACATTTTTTATTCCAACCTTATAATCAGAAAGTCAGAATTACAGTAAATGGAATCTTTTCTATCCTCTGTTTTAAAAGGTCTAATTATTTTATTATTCAGTGTATGTACACGCGGATAAGTAATAATTATTCAGAGTATTATCCTGCATAATAGAGCCAGTTAATGCTCAGAGATAATAGCACAGAGACAGCTCATTATACCAATTTGTACAAAAATAACATAATTATTTTCTTCTTCTGAACAAACTTGTTCTGGTGTGATAAGAGCAAGTTTCAATCACTTCTTTATTTGCTGAAAGATTAAACGCTATGCAGCCAGTAAAGTGATTATTATTTTCATGATGAATCATCATGTGCAACGAGGAATTAGCCATCCAAAGGATTTGAAGACAAACTTGTATAAGGCTACATTAAAATAAGGATGCTCCTGAAATTATTGCACATCTGTTTCTAAACAGCCTTCTTACCAGAAATATCACTTAGGAGTTCATCCTGGTAACAGCTGAGAAAACTCAGATGAGTATGGAGAGGCAGAAATGGTGATATTTCCCAGACTGCAAGTTTGAGATGCAGAAAACCAGCTCAGCCATTAAGTGGTTTCACCAAGGCTGAACTTACACTCCAAAGCAGAACAAAGGCAACAGAGAAGGAGGCTTTCCTGCCAAAAGACAGCTTTGCTCCCTGATAACCCAGTGGCCTGGAGCATCGTGGTCTCTGCTGGATCTAGCAGCCTGCTGTCCTCAAAGTGGGCATGGAAGTCCTGTGACAAAGTATCTGTTTTATTTTTCCAGCCCTTTTTTCCTTCATTGCCACTGATCCAAGCCCTTTTCATTCAGTATTTCTTTATGTAATCCTTTATTCCACTTTTACTCTGAAATAAAAAAACTCTGGGGTGTCGCCCTGATTTTGTAAGACTTTGTTAAGCCTTCTGATGTTTACATTCTTTCAACAAACTTTCTCACACACAGTTCTGTAAATAACCTATGTTTTGCATTCTTTCATAGAGGTGGAGAGAATTGATGGACCCTTGGTCTGTCCAGTGGCATTGGAGAGGTGGCACTGTCACCCTCCAATCCACTGTCACCTTTGGAAAACTATAAATGTTGGAGTCAGAAAATAAAGGTCTCTTCTTTTTTGTTCCCCTCGAGAGCAGCAGTGTCTGTGTCATCATTTCGTGCCTTATCACAACACTGGGGAAAAAAGGAGAAAATATAAAACAATGCTTGCCACTCTTGGCTCCTGTCTCTCTTACTCCAGTATCTCCCCCAAAGTCAGCTGTGCCCCAGAGCTGTGTCCTGGGAGCAGGGCTGAGCAGCAGGAAGGACACTGACCTGCCACCACCTCCTTTTCTTGTGGGATGGGGCTGCCAGGGCCAGAAACTCTGGTGAGACAAGTTACTTTCAAGAAGGAAAATAAGGGAGGACAAAGGAAGAACTAGGATAAAATCCCCATGAAAAAGAAAGACTATTTCAAGCTTTTCTGTCTTGCATACCTTGGAGTCTGTCCTGCAGTGGAAAATCACCATTATACTGAACACAATTTCATAACTCACTTCTGCTTTTGATGAACACTCATTCATGGTGAGTTTTATTCCACACCAGCATTTATGCATGTGCTCAGGGAATGGGAAGGTTCCCCTTAACCAAATGAAATACTGTTCTTGCCTCTAGACAGACATTATGGATCATTGCAATTTCTATCTCCCAGCAGAGGGACCTGAGACTGAATTTGTCTGCAGCTTTGGGTATTTTCTACGCCTGCTGTGTGAGGGTGAGCAATGAGCAGTGCTGCTCCTTAATCACAACCTGTGCTGCTCTGACTGGAAACTCAGGCTGGTTCTCAGTTCAAGATGCTGACAAATCTCCTTCTCTAACACAAGCAGCAGGAGCCTGGCTCCATGGACACAGGTGAACCTTGCCACCCTCTCTCCTGTATCTGGGGTTTACTGGAGGAATGGTGCTTGTCCTTGTTCTGGATTCCAGTTAGTCAGTGACACTGCCAGTTGTAAATCTTATTCTTACAGTGCTGATGGATTTATTTTCTGTGGATTAGAAAGGGCATTTTTATCATCTGAATTGCATGAGCCAGCAATAAAATTCACTGGAATATAGTGCCTCTATAAATATTCCATAGAGATATGCCGAGTACTATAAATTGTTTCATACCCTGCTCCCAAGCACCATGGAAGCACGGCACACACCAAAGGCCTAGGAATGGTCCAAAGTCTAGGAAGATCTCCCTACCCCACCTGTTGGGAAGAAAATACACTAAAAATCTTGCTCAGACATGGTGTTCACCAGCATGTCAAGTCTCCATGACAGCTCTGAATTTTCACAGCATGCAATCTGGGCAGAATGTCAGAAGGAGTAGAAAAAACCCTTCATATTTATGGCTGAGACATTCCTGGGGCTTGGGAAGCCTTCTTCTCCATGCTGAGTGAGGCTGACCAGGGATGGCACATGGAAGGGCAGTGGCACGCATGAGGCTCAGAGAGCAGCTGTACCAAGAGGTGCTTCACACCCTCCACAGGCTCTTACATCTGCTCACCCCCACCCCTCACCATGACCTCCAAAAGTGACCTCTGTGGCTGCCCCCTCTCCCCCTGCTGAGCAGATGTGCTTTTTATGCAGCAGATGTTGCTGCATACTTGGCACTTGGCACAGGAAGTGAGAATCATTTCTAAAAAAAAAATACAACAAGCAGCCTATTTTGGGGCTTATTGCAAATGTTTTTATATAAAAGTACATTTTTTATTTAAAGACATGGAATTTTAAGGCCATACTCTTTAAAATGTTGGTGTTCCAGGTGCTATACAGCAACCTGAGGCTAAAAAGTAGGTAAAGTCTCAGAGTCCATATCCCTGTTGTTGAAAGATGCATATTACCCGGATAAAATGTGGGTAGGCCTTACTGTTAAAAGTGTTACATTGGTCTCTTAACATCTGACCATGACCAGGCTCCATGAACTGCAGGACTGGAGCACTGGCTCTGGATAGGGAACACTGGATCCTCCAAAGAATCTGCAACCAGTGGTCGCTCTTATGTTCACTGTGATCCTAGCTCCTTTTCTAACTTCCTCCTAGTTCCTTTTCTGCAGAAAGAAACTGTCTTGACACACAAAGACCTTTTTCTCCTTATTCCTGTCATCTTTGTTTTTCTTTGCAATACTGCTGAGAGGTCATTCAAATTGTAATCTCATGTCCCAGAGGTTTTGTCCGTGATATTTTCATGTTCCTTTTCTCTTTGTTTTGTTTTGGTGGGTTTTTTTTGGCCTAAGATAAAGGAGAGAGAAAACAGAACAAGTCACTGCTGCATACACTCCAGTCTCCATAGCAACAATGAAAAATGTTTCCTTCCTCAGTTTTACAATTCCAATCCTATAGTCTCACCTGATGCTTGGGAGAGTGGCAAGAGGTTAAAATATTTTCTAACTTACTTGTTCATTGCAGTTTTGAAAGCAGGCTACTGGGGTGAGTAACATAGGCCAAATTAGACCCAAAAGCTTTCCTGAGATCTGGGGTGTGAGGCAGGGACTTGGGAAGGGCAGGTAGGAAGTACTGGATTTACCTCTGTAGGACTTGTATGCAGTAAAGCACACTGCTGTAACACAAACTGCCTACGACAAAGAAAGCAATGGAGAAGGGAAAATGTTAACACTAAGCAGTGCTGGTCTTCCTCTGACCATTCCACCACTGTGGGATTAGGAAGGCAACACTGTACTAAAATATGGGGCTGCATTGCTGTATTTGCACCAAAATCAAAGTAATTGTCCCAGCTTACTGCCATGAACCTGCCACAGCTACACAGAGTGAACAAGGCACACAGGCAATGCTGCACTCCTGAGCACAGGGGAGCTGACAGACATCCATGACCGCTCTCTCCTGCAATGGACAAACTAAATTTTCCAGGACAATCTGGGGAATTTTGAGCCTGAGGAAGACTGGACCCCACAGTCTGAGTCAGTGTCTGGCACCAAGACCTTGGCTGTGGCTTTGGAGTTCTGTGTAATGGATCAGCACTCGGCAGCAACTCTCCAGAGGAAAGTACCTTAAAGTAACAAGGTGCTTGAAAGACTTAAGTTTTCGTAAAGCCAGTTCTTCCTAAACCCCTTCTTCCCTGGCTGCCAGTCTCCTGAGCAGGGGCTGCAGATGTGCAGCTGTGTGTGCCACACTTCTGTCCACACCACAGCAACGTGTCTGTGACACACCATTAGGCATCCAAGTTGTTTGTGGAGAGGTGTTGATTTCCCCTCTCTCAGTCTGAGCTAAGTTCCCCCATGTGAAATCAGCAACCAACAGCATGACTGGTGCTGTGCTGGCCACTCTCTCTGGTGACCAGGGAGAGGACCTAAGGGATTGGCATGAAACTGTGCCAGGGAGATTTAGCCTGGGTATTAGAAAAAGGTTCTTCCCCCAGAAGGTGGCTGGGCACTGGAACAGTTCTGCAGGGAAGTGGTCACAGCACCAAGCCTGACAGAGTTCAAGAAGCATTTGGGCAACACTCTTGGGCACATGGTGTGATTTTTGGGGCTGTCCTGTATGGGGCCTGGAGTTGCACTTGATGATCCTTGTGAGTCACTTCCAACTGAGGTGATTCTGTGACTGGAAGGACAAAAGCAGGCTGAAATACAGATGCATCTAAACAAACCTTACTGCACATAAAAATACCCTTAATTTCTTTTCCAAGCTGATCTTTCAATTGACAATGTTAATTTGGAACAGCTGAACTGGACAGGAACGGTATAATTTAACTCAGAAGAAAAAAACAAAGCAGCGTAGTTCAGTTTCATCATTTGTAAAGAAAAGCAACAAATGCATTTTCCTCTTTACTGTACCTGAGGGTATGTTCTGGGAGCACTGTACAAGACCATCTTAAGCTTACCATCATACTTAGGACAGGTCCATTTTCCCACGACCTAGTAGTATGTGCTCACATTATAAATTGAATAGGATGGAGTTCTCAAATCAGTTTTAACTGAGTATTTGATTAACTAGAGATTTTTTTTTCAGCTTTGAAAAGTTCTTTTAATTTACCAGATTATAATCAAAGGTGGCTTCATTGATAACAGCATGATATTTTTAAGATGTACTCAAGTAGTCTGCTCTGGCAGACTTTCTGTGCTACAGGTTGTGTACATTATTCCACCACAGCAAAGCTAAGTGAAATTCTGCCTTTGGTACAACCCCAACAGGGAATTTCCATCTTAGATTCCTCTGCATGTTTTACTGGTTTTGCTATTAATCTCAAAGGATAAACACGTATCAGTGTTTCAGGTTCTGTACTTGTGTTTTCTCCAGTCCAAACCAGAAATAGGAACCTTTAGGGATAAAACTGGTAAATGCGTTCATTTGTTTAACACAAATTTCACTTCAACCCTCAAGGAACGTATCTGGCATAAACCAGAAGACTCATCAGTGATAGAAATTGTGTTCCCAAGTGGTGGTGTTTCAACAAACGACTTATTAAGGGCTTTACAGCGGTAATAAGTACTTAAAACAGGTTGATAAATTCTCAATAACTAAAGTTCATTTTAGTAAAAAAAGGATTCTTCCTTGTTTATACTTCAAGTACTAGCTTTGAAATGGTTACAGAGATTAAACACTGAACTCCCAGACACACATATCAGCTGTGCAGGATCATCTACCCTGTAAATGAGCTTGTTGAAACACCTGACATTTCCTCATAACACACTGCTACAAGTAGCAAAACCATTTAGTTCTTATGCACTGAATTTATGCACTCACTTATAGCTCTCAACTTCAAGAACAAAGAATACTTTGTATATACATATGTAAAGGTTGCATCTAAATAAAATTTGGTTCTGCGGTCTACATGTAGCCTACCTGGTAGACAGAGCACTGGAAAAGCTGGAAGGACCCAGCATCGTCAAAGCTGTTCCCAGAGCAGAGCTGTGGCCACTGAAACAGCTGAAAATGTTCCTACCACAGCCAGTGGTTTTGCAGCAGGTGCATAACCTCCATGAACAAGAACAGATCATTTCCAAGTGCAAATGTTATCACTTCTAACACTTTTTGTGTCAGTCTTTGCAGCCAAATTCCTGATGTGGCTCTGTCACCATCATATCTTCTGGAAAAATCTCCTTGCCCAGGATTTCTCTCCTGGGAAGCTGAGAAGCCTCAGAGAAAAATGAAAACAATAATTAGGCGATTTGCTTCTCCCATGTTTTGCTGCTGTGGAATGTGTTTGGACATTGTTTACCAACAGGTGGTTGTTTCATTGGTTTCATGTGAATTGTTTTAACTTAATGACCAATCACTGTCAAGCTGTGTCAGGACTCTGGAAGAAGTCATGAGTTTTTCATTAGTATCTTTCTAGATTTCTGTTTGTATACTTTAGTATTCTTTAGTATAGTTTAGTATAGTTTTAGTACAGCATTCCTTAATATAATATCATAAAATAATAAATTAGCCTTCTAAGAACATGGAGTCAGATTCCTTCCTTTCCTCACCTTGGTCAGGGCACTCCAGCAAACAGAAGATGGCTCCACGGGGGAAGACCCCACCATACACCATTGTCTTAGGTTACAATGTAAGATGTAACCAAAAGTATATATTCTATTACCATCTTCATAAGCTGCTAAAATAGGTGGGGCAGTATTCTTTATCTTTTCCATGACTCATCCCTGATAACTCCCTCTGGGGGGCTATCTCTGCTAATGGGACATCCAGCCTCACTGAATGACTCATAAAATTGTATCATCCCACTGTGAGAGGCCCCACCCAGGGGGAGGAACGAGACATTCCTACCTGGATATAATCTGAGGCTTGGAACACCACGGAGGCACTGCCACTGGATTCCCAGTGAACAAGAGCTTGATACCCACTCCTGGATCTCAAGAGAGAAAGACCAAATTGTTTTACAGGATCACCATTTTGACAAAGACACATCCATCACTCCAACAGGACTGTAGCCACCATCAGACTGTTACCACCACCCTGATACACAGGGTATCAGGTTGTACTCCGACTGTCAGTTTAAGCCAGTGTTTCTGTACTGCTGCCTTTAATTTTCCTATTAAATTGTAGTTCTGCCTTGGAACTCCCACTGATTTGTTTTCAAACTCGTACAACCATTGCTCACTGTGAGGTGGGCACACCCAGCCTGGTCCAGCACGAGGAGATGGAGCAGTAGGAGATGGATCAGGCAGTCCTGTTTATCAAAACAGCCCAGTAACGCTTGTGCTGCTGCATCTACACCCTCCTGCATCTACACCACCTAACAGGAAGCTAACTGTTGATTTACCATACCAAGAGGTATGAAAATCAACAGTTAAGCAGGATAGCACATAGACATTTATTATGCCCTAGAATGTGAGCTGTTTTTCAGTGATTCAGCGTTCACACTACATCTAAGCTACGTAGATCCTCCATGGTCCCACTTGGGTAAATCAGTCTGCTGGAAGATTCAGCCTTCCCTCTGCTGTTAGTTTAGCTACAGAAAGTAGAAGATAAAATAGATTATGATAGGCAGGGAAAGCCATGTTTCTTTCGTTAAGTGTCCAATATTTTTACCTAGAAGCCAATGAAAATTTGGCCACTGACTCATCTGTGCGTTGTGTCTCACAAATATGTATTCAAGAAGAAGAAATAGAATGTCCACTAATAATTCAAAAATATTAAAAGTCCAAATAGCTAGGGAATAAAACTTCTTCATAAATCAAGATGTTACATTATTAATTTACTTTTAAGAAATAAATATGTCCTAATATCTCTTGCCAGGCAGTCAGTTTAAAAAGGCATAAACCCAAATCATAGGCATAACAAAACACTGAAAGAAAGATATTTCATTTGTTCTTTTTAAGATGCGCAACTCTGCATATCAAAACTGGTAGTTTTTAATGAGAGAGATTTCTGAAAATTCTTTACTTGTTGATAAGACTTCAACTTGTGCATTTTCCACCTACTTAAAACTCCAGCTCCCTCCAACTCATTGTTTTCCTCAACTGTCATTAACCACACTTGTAAGTCAAACAATTTTATTAGTGCATGGCAGTGTTGGCATCATGAAGCTTCTGTGTGGCTCCACCACTCACATAAGCCCTGCTAAGACCAGAGAACACCTTACTATTAGCACTGCCTGTCTTAAACCCAGCAATCTTGAAAGATGCTTAATTCCTGTAACAAAATTTTGGCTTTTGTGAGAGTTATTTTAAACAAGAATTCAAATATTGTACCAAATACAAACTACTGTTGGGAATGAAAGAAAAAAATTGTTGGATTCACTAGAAAAGGGATTGTGGATGTAAAGATGTTTACCCTCACCTCCAACTCCCTTTAGGTCTCATTATAAGCTTAAGTTTTTCACACCAAATAGTAATTTTTCATTATTAACTAATTTAGCCTCTAAAAATCTAGATGCATACATGAGTAGACAGATGCAAAACAAGTATTTTACCTACCTTCATTGAACTAACAAGTTCTATTAAATGCATTGATAAAAATAACAGTGCTTTAAACTGAAGTATTTGAAATAAATTGGAAGCAACTTGGATATTGACTGGAAAGCAGGCACAGGTCAGGTCTACTACCAATCAAGGACTGGAAACAAACTCTGTTGTCAACACCCAAAAACTACTTTTGGTATGAAAACCAAATAGATTTAGTGATGGAATTACTGATTACATTTGACGGAAGTGCAACAGAATAAATATGCCCTAAACTTCAGAGCTGGATAAGATTTTTACAGCCTTTAAACTGTAAAAAGGAACAAGACTTTAGGAATGTGCGAATGGCAGTATCAGAGACAATTTTCAAGCTTCCTTTATGCACATGCCATTTGCTTCCCACTTTGATGGTGGGGCATCCTTGGTACGGAGCAGGCCAGGAGGCAGCTGCCATCCTCTCCAACCATACCCCTGAAGCACCAGAACCAGTACCTGTGAACAGCCCTGCAGCCTGGATGTCATCTCTGCCCTTCTGTCTTGGTTTAGGGCAAGTTTGGGAGAAAACCCCCAAAGGGGCTTCTCTACAAAAGCAGATTCAATTGCCCCTCCGCCCCCCCCGCCCCCAACCGGTTCGGGAGAAAATATCTCCTTGGAGAAAAAGTGGAAAGAAACCTGTTTATTAAACAATAGAACCCAAACAATATTAAACAATAAAACTTCTCACTGCTCAAAAGAAAAACAAAAACAAACTCAGAACAGTCCCCTCCCCGGGTTGCAGCTCGTCTCACTCAGTTTCTGATCAGTCTCTCTGGTGCTGGAAATGCCGCGGCCCAGGCCCGGCCAAGGGGCCTCAGGTGGAGCTGCCGGTGCTCTTCTGGGTGTTCAGTCCAGAGCAGGCTTGAACAGATCCAAGAAAAAGGAAAAATCACAGTCCAGGGAACTTCTTTGCCTCAGCTAGCTAAAACTAACTAAAAGCAAAAAAAAGGGGGAAAAAAAGGAGCTCTGTCCCACTGTCTGTCCATCCGCAGACAACACAGTCCAGGAGCAGGAATGTGGAGGAGTGAGTGCAGTCTGAAAACAAACTGCGCGCTTCTTCCCTCCCCTCTTCACTCTCTGGAAGAGTCTTAAAGGTGTAAAACTTATTATTCAGTATAAACAGAACAAGACGATTGGGGATAAAAGCATCATATAGTCAACCCAGGACACCTTCCATCCTGTTTGCACTGGGTGCCTGAGGCTACAGCACGTTCCTGCTGCACACACAACAAAGGTGGTGGGTGCCAGAGGAAGATGCAGCAAAGCAAACACACATTCCCCATACAGCCCTCCTGCAAGTGAACTTTTAACAGAAGTGAGCAACCTGCAGCCTACAATCCCATCAAAGAATTGGGAAGAGAGGTACAGGAGAAAGAAAGAGGCTGCTCCCCACTCCATTAGGATCCGGGAGCACAGCTGTGGCAAACAGCATGTTGTTACAAATTGAGACAGATGGAAATGTGCTTCCTTGTCAAAGCTGTTATTCCCCAAGAGCAAAGAAATTTTGTTGTCTTAAACGTGCTGTGAGTAACAGACAAAGATCCGGAAATAAAACAAAACTAATAATATAAAACTAGGTTTGGAAGATGAAATTAAAGCTGTCTTTTGCACAGAAAGGCAAAAGGTTTTATCTATTTTTCTTAACAGATAAAGCCCCCTTTCTTTTTAGTTCCAACAGTATATGTTACAAAAAGCACACACTGTCTTACTGAAGACTTAACCTATTAGAAATAAATTACGAATGTTGGTCATACAGTATTATCAACAGGATCATTTCTGTGATCGAGTCATTTACAAATTCTGGTCTGTACAAAATACTGCATAATACGGGATCCCAAGTTTTTCAATAACCTTTGAATTTAAACTACAGCACAACCCACTCATGAAAGGTTCTTAAAAATTTTCGATACCAACAATAATGTGAATTTAGCTTTGAATAAAACCACAGAATTTTCTGCATAAGAGTGATTCAAGGTTAATTTAATAGTGAGCTATATATTTTATTTTAAAGTCCATTTCACAATAAAGCTGAAGACAAAAACCAACTTCCAATTTCACCAGCAGTATGCTTTTCTAATACCGCTCATTTCTTCCCATGAAAGCAAACCCACTCTAGTACCATTCCTTTGTCTACTGAATCCTCACCAGAAAATAAATGCTAATAGCATCTTTTCCATTAAGGAAGAGGATGATAAGCAAACAGAAAGATGTTTTGCCCCATAGGTGCCAAGATTACAAAACAACCCCAAAACTAACAACTCCATATTTTAAAATTGTCAATTTATTTTCCCCAAATTCTTTCAGTCTTCAACATCCATTAGGAGGAAAAAACAAAAAGAAGAAAAAATAATGCAATTAACATTAAAGTGTGATTATTCCATTTTTCCATTTGTTCTTGCACAGAAAGCCAAACACATCCACTTCAGACAAGTTATAGCATCAGCAGCGTCCATTATCTCACAGAAACCACATTCAAGTACAACTAGAAAAAGCAGTTTCAAAATGCTTCCATATGAATTAAAATAATTCTTTTACTGTTTTAGGTTTTGCATTCTGAGTCTTTAGAAATGGTGATTTTTTTATGAGGTTTGGTAGCCTCATCCATCAGTTCCTTCAGCTGCCCAATCTGTTCATCACGGAAGTCATTAAGTTTTTCTTCTGTGAGCTGAATTCCATATACAGCCTTTTCTCTCAAGTTTTGTTTGTCCTCTTTAATTTGTTGCTGGATCAGTGCTGCATAGTTCTAATGAGAAAAAATATAAAGGTCACAAAACTGACAAAAGCAAGATTCAGGTCAACTTTTTTTAATAGCATTATATTGTAATAGCATACTCTTACACAATCTCCTACACAGTCTATTAATCAACAACAAATGACTAAAGAAATTTACACTTTTTATAAGAAAGAAAACTTACTCAAGCATTTCTAGTATCTACAGTCATTTTATGTAGCTAGTTTAAAATGCATGTATGTACAGATTAATGCCCTATCATATACTACCCTTGAAAACAAAACAAAATTTTATTATAGATCTAATGTTTATATTAATATAATCTTTCCTATATAGCAGGATGTCAATAGGATACACTTCATAAACTGATACATCCAGAAAAGCATTATTCCCAATTTTCAGCTAAAAGAAACCTTGGCACTGCATATTGAATTGTTAATCCAATTACCAGCAAAGTAACTAAAGCCACTTCTTCAACTGTATGTCTAATAATTTCAGAGAAGTGGGCAAGAATAAAGATATTAATGAGCCTGTGATAAATTTCAAAATGACACCATTTACTAACATAAATACATTAGATTGTTAATGGACCATGTCAAGCCTCACTGAAGTCAGCAGGATCTCACCAGCCCTGTTGCAAAGCTTAATTCATGCTATTTAAAGAAAATCGACAGCTAAAACAAACTGGGGCAAACAAAAGTAAATTTTTATTTGTACAGACTCTGGATAAGATTCTTCAAGGTTCTTCCCAACATCGCCTCTCCCACTTTTAAATTAAGCAGGCATTCAGAAACAGCAACACCATGGTTAATTCCCGTGGTAAACCTACACCTCAGCGGCACTACCTCAGGGTAGAGCTGCTGTAGGGTTTAAAAGAAACTAAATAGGTTTTTTCCCAATGCTTGAACAATCACATTGTAATGATAAGATAAAAAATTGTAATGGGTTAATCTTCAACTTTGTAATTTACAGCATTTCTTATTGAGGCAGATGCACAAATGTGATCTCTCAAGCTACCCAGGAGAGCAGTAACACACTGACAGTTACACATCAACCATTTCACCTCATTCTACTTTATTCTATCTTCACATTTCTGCACAGAACAATCCACTCAGTAATGACTCTGGACTAGAGAGAAAAAAAAAAAAAAAACCCAAAACCAAATCAACAAAAACTAACAAACCCACATAAAAAAATACCAAAACAACAACCAAAAAACCCACTCAAACAAACAAACAAACTCCACACTACTTTCATTATACCAAACAACATTCACAGCATATAATTCAGAAACAATACTGAAAGCAAGCAATGCAAAACCCTTCACATCTTATCAAGAGATGTGATTGAACACACAAACCTCAAGAACCCCTCCATGCAGTGTCCCACCAGTGCAGGCTCCACAGAGGGAGCAAAGCCCTCCACACCTCTAATGACAACAACCTGGGGGCAGCATGCAGCTATTGCTGCAGGCATGAGCTCTGGTACCTAGAAATAACTCAAGTCCATTTAAGAAACAGTTACAATTTTACAAACTCTTGAGTGTTTTCCAAAAATATAAAATTAATTACTGGCAAACAGTTATTAAAATTAAAATTATTATTTAATTAAAAATTAAAATTAAAATTAATTAAAATTAAAACAGTTATTAAAATTAATTAAAATTGTTTGGGTTTTTTTTTTCTAATCTAACACCACAGTATCTCATCTCACAGCATTACAGAACCCAGATCTCAGAAGTGGTGGTCCTCCACAAAGCTGCAATTCCCACTCTCACAGGTGCCCTGCACCCAGACATGGTCATGGACTGTACATGCCCTATTCCTTACACCTGGTGTTCTGCTTCACAGCACTCAGTGGGCTCTCATCTGCACATCACTGCTGACTCTTTTCCCCCACTTATTTTCTAGCTGAAGAAATGTTTTGTACATGCCACAAAGCCTCAGTCGTTGCAGTTTCACATCGATCTGCAATGTGAACAGAAATTCAATACTGGACAGTGGAAACATACTGGGCTCTGGTTGGCTCCTGACAGAAAATGGAGCTTTCTCACCTCATTTTACCAAAAGTCAGTGATGCATCAAATAAAATATGTTTCAGCCTTTACATAAATGCTGAAAATAAGATGAACTATGTGGCATATCTCATTTTTTCTGCCGGTGTTACCAGATAAGGAACAAACAAAGCCTGGAATATTTAACTGTTTAACACATTACTGTTTCCTCAGAAATTAATACTATTATTATGTGATCAGTGATTTGTGGAGAGGTACTGCATGATTTGATGGTACGTAGTAATTTAAGATTCAGCTTCTATCTAGAAAATGTGCCATTTTCCTAACAACACATGAACTTAATGTGCTAAACTCCAAAGTTTTGTAACAGGTTTAAAAGCATAATGAAAAAAAAAAATAAAGGGGAGACACTAACATCTACTCTTTCAATAATATAACTTTCATCATAAAATACAATGATCACGGTCATTGTGAGGTAATAAGGAGCAGTACGGTCAGGTAAGGTCTAGTTTTCATTAGAACTTAATAAATTCAGAATTTAACTATTTTCCAGTGTCATCTTCCTTACCAGCAGAACTGAAACCAACTCAACTCTTGCCCAGTTTCCTCAAACAAGGAAAATTACTTCACTTCTGCCTTTCATTTTACGTTATATTTAACTGCATCTTCCAAATATAACAAAACTCCTTCGTCGTCAATCATGACACAAATCCTTAGGAGATTTTTCAAGGGCATCTTATTTCAATTATGGATCACACTGTGCTCACAAAAACAGAGACAGAAGACACAAAATGGGATACAAGTAATCCTGCAGCCTCACAGAGCCAGGCTCAACATACACAAGGACGGCAGAGGGACACAGGAGCTCTCCTCCCTGGTGGTTTTCAGGCTGGTAAGTTTCCTTCCTTTGGAAGGAAAGGATTACTACAGTGATCTTCTGTGTGCACCAGCTGTAAACTTTCTTTGGGTTTGTGTTTTGCTTGCTTTTACATGAAAAAAGCAAGCAAAACCCAAACCACTTGCTGAATAGCAACAGCCCTTCCCCCTTGTATGCGACAGCCATCAGAAACACAGAGGATCAGAATCAAGTTCAAGTTACAACCACCTCTCCTGACTATTTACCATCAGAATATGGCTGATTTATTCCCTGTTAAATCCCAGCCTGCTGCCCATCCGTATCACAGACACTCTGCTCACCTTAAAGGAGGCCCAAGGTAACAGCCCAAGGTGCAGACTGGCCGTGTCACTGCACTGCCATCAGTGTGTGCAACCACAGAGACAGACAGCCCAAACCCCTCTGTACCGCCAGTGTGGGGCAGATCCCTCCCCAAAATGTCTGATGCACTCCTCACACACAGGCCACGGTTCTGCCTCAGATCACTGGCATCCACAGCATGCGTGCTGAACTCAAGCATCAGGCTCTCTTAAAATCCTCTATAAGTAAATGCTTGAACCTCTAAATTATTTATACAAAAAAATCAGAAGGTGAGTGTCTGCTATAATCAATAACCTTAGGGGCTTTTTGTTTAAATTCACTAACTGAAGCAAATACAGAGTTCCCCTCTGCTCTCTGACTCACAGGCATCCTCAGAATGCACAAATTCATAAAAAGGGCAAGGGGATGAGATGATATTTGAGGTTTAAAATACCACACACTACAGAAAGAGCATCAGCCTTCTTGTTTTCCAAGTTGAGAAAGGATTAAATAGAAAAATAAAAGCAAAAAACACACAACCAAAAGCCCTACTTCCCTGACTGCCAGATATAGACTCCTACAGATCTAGTCCACACTGACACACATTTATCTCATATGCTAATACAAAGGGCTGATAAACATTTATTATTTAATCATAAAATTAAATGAGTTAAGGGCACATTTGTTCATTTTCACTGGAAAGCACAACAATCCTAATTTTTATTTTCTCTGGCATCTTCCTAAACATGTACAATGCTGCATTTTGGACAACTGCTCCAAAAATCTCAGTAAGATATGTCTGTTCACAGTAACTACCTGTACAATTCACTTTCTGGTCAAATTTTCTCTTTAAAAAAGGTCTAAAATTTTTATCTCCTTTAAGCAGTTGAAGTATAAAGCTGAAGTATTCATCCACTCCAAAAAGGCTATCTCCACTTGCAGCCAAATTAATGACAGTACTGATAAAAAAATATTACTGTGACCAGATCAGAAAATGCTACTCTGAGATGTGTTAAAGAGGGCACAGTAAGGCACTAAAAAAATGCTAGTTTATTTTAAATTTATTTTATCCAGGGTGACATTAAAAAAAAAAAAAAAAGAGAGAGAGAGAGAGAAGGCAGCATGGCCTGACAGGCCACTGTCATCGCTCCCTGGAAGTTAATTTCAAATTGCAGCATTTCAAGTGTTTCTGCTGCTACTCAGAGCAAAATCAAACACATGCTGTGAAGGGTGGCAGCATGAAGAAACAGCTGTGAATGAACAGCACAGCAAGGAGCACCCTGTTCTTATTCTTGTGCAGAGATATGTTGAATTAATTATTTCATATTCATTCAGATAGAATTCTGCAAATTACTTACTATATTTTTTACTGTAAAACTGTTTTGATGTTAAACTGAGAATCAGAAAAAGATACAGTATTACAGATGTGATTTTTAAATGGGGGCTACACCTCATGAAAATCCAGAGTATCTTCTTCATATGTTTTACCTGAAGCCACAAGTATAGTTAGAAATGCAGTAATAAACCCAGGAAAATTCTACCACATTTAAGCTCAGCTTAATAAACCACTACAGTGAACATTTTCATGCACTCACATACACATTAACCCACAGCAATCTATATTCCTCAAGATAAGACCACTAAAAATAGCCCTAAACATTTTTAAAATTGTATAAAATACAATTACTGCCAAATTAATTAACTGATGTGAATAAACAGCTATGTAATGTTCCACATCCTCTAACACGAGCAATGTATTATCAATTTCAAAATTTAAATATCAAATCACTTTTGGTTTTGTGAAGGTCACACCATTAAAAAATGAAAAAAGAAAAATCAATATACTACAAAGAGTTCTGCGTAAACCTTCCCCCTGCTTTTGAAAATACCTATCAAATGGTATTTGAATGATACCAAGTAATGACATATGGTAGCATTAGAAGAGTTTCTTATGTGAATAATTAAAATAGTAATTGCTGGGAAAAGGGCAACAGAATGAAGAATCAAGACTTTCACCCTGAGGTACCTAGCACAGCGGAGGACCTCTAGGGAATAAAGATGTCCAGCTCCTATTGCAAGTCTTGACAGAAGGTGAAAAAGAAACTTTTTCTTGTGGCATTTGCATCACCTCAGCATCCACCATTTGTGTGACAACATACCAAGCACATACAAGAAAGAAATAGCAACAAGCTACTGTAATTCATGAGAAGCTCCAAAACAAGTTGTGTAAAGTGCAGCTTGGATAAGCTATTTTGTATTTCAGTCCATTATTAGATGGAAAGATTTGCAGAGATCATTTCAAGCCAAGTCATGCACTTGCAATGGAACTGCCTACACCAAATACCACATGCCTAAGTGAAGCTAGAAATGTGGCTTGTCTTTGTGCTGGGCACTGGAGAGAGAAACTTCTGCCTTGAACATGCTGTGATGACTGGATACACTGTCCTCCAGAGTTGTGCTTCTCACCACTGAGAAAGCTACTACAAGTCTCTGTCTCCATGGCTGGAAATGACTATCTAAACAACTTCCTTGCCTATGGTAAAAGGAAAATGTTCATTAGTTATTTTGTTTTGTGCTTTTGTAATTACATAAGGCAAAAAAAATACCATTTCTCCTTGAATGACTCTGCAATCCTTTCCCTGAAGTTTATTTTATCTTTTCCTAATGCTGCTGATATCACACTTGGCAACACCCAAACACATGAGAGAAAAAAACTTTACTTCCTCTTTATCTTTAGAACTAACTTTGAATTATGCATAATTTCATTTCTGGGGATGAAAGACTATGTCTTACAATGCACAGAGGTAAAACAGATTTCTCCAGGACAACATCTCTGTATCATAAAGAACAGAAACAAGAAAACATCAAAGTTTACTAAAAGTTAATCTGAAAGGAAAAGCCATGAGAACTTTTAACAATATCAGGTTTTCCCAGGATATTCAAGAAGGATGCTAGTATGTGATTATCAACCAATTTCAGGGAACTGATCACATTCACACAATGATGCACATACTGTAACTATACAGAATTGTTACCATAAGGGGTTTGGTTGTTTTTTTTTTTCAGTTGCTTGCTTGTTTGCAGTTTGGGAGCAAAGAATGAAAAAAGGTTCAGCAAAAACGGAGCCAGGGAATATAATTATGTAATACTTAGAAATCAGCATGAAGAATTATTATTTGATCAGGAAGGTATAAAATGGACTGCTTTTTCTGAACACAGTTAACTAATATTGTTAAACTCGAAGAAATGACATTTATTTAGAGGAATATGAAAAAAGCTCAAGGACTAAATCAGCTTTGTTTGTAGCTTAAATAACATGTTATTTTAATGTCCTTTTTTAAAGTAAGATTTATGAGATCATAATCTGAGGTGGGAAGTTTATGGCCTGGCCATCAAGGTAAACATATATAAATGTTATTGCCTCCAAAATGGAACCCAGCACCATTTGTGGAAAAACAAACTGTGATTATTTATTTCTTTCTGAGTGCAGAATACTTATGCCACTATTGTACATTGGAACCAAAATACAGGTCACTAAAAGCTTTTTGCATCATCTGGTAACAACCATAATCTTTAAATCTTTAAGATTCTCTCCACTTAAGTCAATAAGCTTCATCTCAGGCCTTACAAAGAAAGCCTGATCTTATTCTAGGGAATAAGAAAGTTTAAAAATTTGGAGCACACCTGAACACTTTAGCAAAAATAAAATGGTCAATTAAGTTCTGGAAAAAGAGATCAATCTGAAATGTGAGTGCAGCACAAGAAATTAAGCAGGAGGAAGAAATGGGAAGTAGAAGGAAAGAAGTGGTCATGCAATTGGGATCCAATGGCTAAACAAGACCTTGCCATGGTTCTCTATCCATGGACAGGTTGTATCATTCAAAGTGTGAGTTCTACTGAAAAAAAAAAAGTTATTTTATGAGAGGTTTAAAAAAAATTCTTCTCTGATGTACATATTCAAATTTAAAAGCCTTTTAAATTGGTATTGGAGGCAAAAATACTTGGAAGAGAAATACATTAAAACCTCCATCAGAAAACTTATTAAACTTAACAACTTAAGAACAAAATGTGGACAATTATTCTCTCTGGAACTTCATCTGTAAAAATCAGGATGAAAATACACTGTTACTAATGCCAAACTATCAGACTGCTGACAAATAAGGACAAATAAGTTACAGACCAGAAAAATTAAATTTCAAGAACATTATTTCAAATTTTCATACAAATCCTAAGAAAAACCCAATAATGTGAAAGATGGTCATTTCTTGACTCAGTTTCTATTTTACTTTGACATTTTATGGCGTGCATAGCCAGGCAGCTCTCTGGCTAATAAAAAAGCAGTGTTTTATCTGGCAAATATTATGCTATAATCTCACGGAATACCCAAGGATTTATCGCATGCTGTAAATTTAAAACAAGGCAAGGGAAAGACTGTTAGTCACAGTATCAGTTTGGTTTTAGGAATTTCATTTCTAATGCATCAGTTACACTGTAATATTTCTATTTAAACATTAAGCTAGGAAATCTTGGCAAAGTGTTTCACTGCAGATAATTCCCAGACAAATATCAACACTAAGTACAGGCATCTTACCCAAAAAAAAACACCAAAGTCTGTTTTATCAACAAAAGCACACAACTATAATTAAAGCTCACAATGCAAACATCATTTACAGACTTCTGTATCAATTCTTTAAAAGGGGACAAGCATCTTAAATCTGCAGTTATTTCTTTCAGAAGTACTATTTCTATATTTTTAAGGAAGATGATGATTTCACATCTTGATATTCACAAAAGGAAAATAAAGCCTGTTTCCAAGACAACCACATTAGTTGCCAGACTGCTAGATACTAAGAACATGCAAAAGATTATATATCCTAGATGATTACATTTCAAAGACTTCCATGCATGTTCTTCTACTCAATTTATACCTAATGATGCATTTGAAGTGTACATATATATCCAAAAGAAATTTGGTATTCTTATTTTTCCATTGCATGCATTTTTACATGCTCATTAGAAATAAAACCTTAAACTAATACAGCAACAAAGAAAACCTCAAGTATAAAAAAAAATTAATCCACTAATAGGCATCTTGTATTGATTTCCATGACACCACAAATAACCCTTCTGCTGAGGGTGCACTGAATTTTTTACTTTAATGGACCTGTAGAAGAAATATGTGCTTGAATGAATTAACTAAAAAGTCATGGGCAATATTTTAAAAACATACAAGAAGGTCATTAGTATAGAAGTCAGTCACCCCTTGGGACAAACAGACAGAAACTTCCCCAGTTTTAAACGAACATGGTCAATGTTGCCTGTTCCAATACAACACATGAAATACTAATTTAGCAAAGCAAATTTGGTGTCAGAAAACACTGAATCAGAGGCTGATTTCTTTGGCCAGCATTACCATGGTCCCTCCAGCAACAGGGGACAGAGACAAGCCCTACCTCAGTGCTTGTGGAGGCATTTAAAAGAGACAAACAAGGAGTCATGGAAATTTATCTACCTGCTTCTTCAACAAGACACAAACATTCTGAGGTGTGCTCTTCCCAGAGCACTACTGAGGAGACTGGCCATCAATAAAAGGAAGCCGACACACAGGCAGACTCATGATTTAAAAAATGAAAAAAATACAGCCAGTGGGAAACACAGGTGAATTCTTATAAGGGTGTTACTTATCTAAGTATGACATTTAGTCTGGAACTTCTGAAAGTTCTACTCTGTAAAAATAAATCAGTGTATTTAGCCACAATCATCTAGCTGCAATTCAGTCCTTCTTACTTTAAACAGCAGCAATAGGACATCTCTATGAAAAGAAATGCAAATTGATGTAATTGACATCCTCCTTATTACAACAAACAACACACTGGTTTATATTTGTAAATTCACTCTATGGAAAGAAAGCTTGTTACTGCAATTAACATCTACTTCACAGTACTTAATAAAAGGCAAGAAAGGTTAACTTATTACTCTCTGTGCTAGACCCAGTGAAAATTTTTAAAGTTCTTGTTGCTGCAGCAAAATATGTTAAATGGCATCCAAGTTTGAGACCAGACAAATACTTTGTATACACATACACCTGCATCTGTCAAATGAAATTACTAACATACATTGTTTAGAAAGTCATCCATAACCTCCAAGCAATAGAATAAATCACGGCATTTCCTTCATCTTTAGTTTTACTGCTCTCAAAATTACAACATAAAGTTCCTTAACGTATGTAGCCAGAGAGTCCTCTGGTTTAACTGCAGACAAAGATGCTCAGGGAAACTAAAAGTTCCCATCCTAAACCTGGGCTTATTTTTTCAGCAGTTTCTTAAGGCAAAAAAACCAAAGCCTATAAATTTATGTATCTTACCAATGGTTTTTAAGTTGCAGATTTTTATGTCATTTCTGAATTATTTCAGAACTAGTCACAGAAGTTAACTGAAGAAAACAATTGTCATCAGTACAGTCAAGAGCTGCTAAAAGGGAGCATGAATCTTTATTGACTACATGAGAATCATACAATCTGAGATACCAAAAACCTTCTGTAATCATCTGCAAGTCACTATCCATTTATCCAACAGCTCTGGCATTTAAGAGGATTTTTAGTGTCTGTCACAATACAGCAAGGGATAGCCACCCCATCAAAGACTGGAGGGATTAAGCAGAAAATGAAAAAGAAAAATTCAGTCATCTGCTAAACAAGTTTTGAAATTCAATAAAGTACTGTAGAGACAGTTAATCTGAAAGTACTTCTGAAAAAACCCATCAAATATTCTGTACTGTTCTTGAGGAGATCAAATACATATCAAACTCAAGCCTCAACACGTTCTCCTGTAATCTCTATACAACAAATACTTCAAAAGCAATTCACCTATATCTTCTTCTTTTTTTTTTTTTTTTCTTTTTTCCTGCTATTGCCAGAGGTTTTCCAGCAATTAAAGGGGGCTTGCTTTCAATTAGCAATGACACAGAAATCAGGATAGGGGAAAAATTAAGGAATGGAAATCAAGTATGTCAAATAGTTTAGAGCTCTATGTACTTCAGTTTTAAGTGAACACTCAGTTAACAAAGCTCTAAGATTTCACAACAAAAATCCAGACTACCTATATATTACTAAAAATTCTCACCCACCTAGAATCTCTCCTTTTTCTCTGTGCAAAAACAGGCTGTCTGATCCCAAGCAAACAGGTATATGTTGAACTGGCATGGAAGTTAATTTACCTCAATACTTAAAAAGCATGTGAAAATACCAGAGCCATGAAAATATCACGGCAACCTTTCAGAAATAGGGATGCACCACATAAATATTGGTCAGGTGAGCTCAGTTCTGTGCTCTGGCACCCTTGCAGGTGCTTCTACAGCCACGTGCCACAGTCTTCACTTAGAGGTAAAAAAAGCATTAACATGTGGAGCAGAAGCAGCCTGCCTTTGGCAAAGATAGCACAAATGGGAAGTGTCACATACTAGTTGTACTTGTATGTCCAAAACTCCCATGATAAACTACCTCTGCTCTAAGTGGTACCGTTTAATCATTTTGGTATGGTGCACCCAGATCTGCTCAGCTGCTCTCTGCACACTAATACAATGATATCATTAGCATCAATGTCAAACCACTGCACTGTTTGCTTACACTGGATTAAGAACCGAGTTCTTTTCCTACTGATGATCAGGAAGGGTTTTAAATTAGAAAAATAAGTTTAGAAAAATCTCTGCCTGCCATCCACTGATAATGAAATAAATATGGTTCCTACCAGTCAGAGAATACCAAAGCTATTCAAGAGGTTTCATTTGTGTTTCAGGACTTTTCAACACTAAGGAATTACCTCAGCTTATATTTGCATGGCTTTAAAATTACTCTGGACTTATTTAAAATGATGCAATGCTATGTGAACAATAAGAACTGGATTTATTTTTGAATTGTTTATATTTCTTAATGGATTTTACTTGCTATCCAATACAAATATGGAAAAGAAAGTCTTGTGCACATCTGCCCACAAGCAGAGCAGAACCTCATGGATCACACTGAAGGGCAATCCATGGGGTCTTTGTGGGCAGGGGTTTATTTCAGTCTTAAAGGGGTGGATGAGTATTATTAGCATGATTTGCTGTCCTGCAGAATGTTTCATGTACCTTTGAAAAAAAGTAATTTGTGAAGGCACCGGTTGGAGGGGAGCCTAGACCAGTCGCACCACATCTGTTTAGTGATGTAGGGGAAAGCCCTCCCCCTCACCTGCGTCATGAGACACAGCAGGGGAGCACAGCACACATTTGCTGCAGGTCACAGCTCGGAGCACCGGCCACGCACAGGAAGGCATCAGACTGCAAGGGCTCCTCTGCCATCCCAGCACTTGCATCACTGCTATCACAGAAGACACAGGTAAACCAGAATAAACACTTTTTCCAAAAGCCACTTGTGGGCTGCTCGGGAAATGTCCCTATGGACTAGACATTGAAAGCTCCCCATGGACCTCTGCCGCACAGGCAGGAGCACTACAGCAAAGGCAGCCTGAAGTGTACCTGCTGCTATAGTGAAGGACTAGCCTTGCCTAGTGACCGCTGCCCTAGAAAACTGGAAAAAAATGTAACATCTCCATGTCAAGGCATAATGCTTTAACATGAATTTTTAATGCCTCAATGGGCAGAAACACTCAAACAATACAGCATTGGGGAAAAGCGCTGGGATCATTTGTATTCTACTATATTTACGAGAAAAATAAAGCAGATTTCCTCATCTTCACTTAACTATTTTCTATATCCACTACAGCAGTGAATTTACAAATAACAACTTTGCAAAACATCTTCCTTTACAGAACCCTCTTGCTAATGCTTTATTTCATCAGGTAGGTAGAGATTTCCCTGGGAAAGTTCTGCTACAGTGGCTGTCAAAATTATCATACCTATTTGAAATGTTTTTCAGAATTTATCTTCCCTCAACAATGCTCCTACAAACTACCTAATCAAAAATGAAAACAAAAAAGTTCCATTACTCAGAAAAAAGGAAACCTTTGGTAGGTAACTTGGTAAGTACTCAGTGATAGGGGCATCACTGTACCAAAAGCTTAAATCAACAAATGGGACATACTAAATAGTACAAGGGATCACGAGAATTTAATCTCACACAACAGAATTGAACAGCTGAAGGTGAAGGAAAAAAAAAATACAAAGCCAAATAAAACAAATTCAAAGTGAATTTCAAATTCACAATTAAATCCACTGCATATTGCTGTATGCTTTTTGCTAGACTACTAAATAAATTCAAGTGGAACAGTTAGATATCAATCTAATGCCATGAAAGACTGGAACTAAGTCTTTTAGATCCCATGGCATTAATTTTCAAAAAAAAAAAAAAAAAGCACAAACTCACACACTTTATTTATCCTCATACTTGTTACCATGCATTAGAAGGGTGCAATTGTGCAAATAAGTACACAAACAATCCATCAAAAACAATACAATAAAAATTAATCATGATGTAGACAGCATTCACAGCAGTTTAACACAGGTTTCCAAGCTCTTGCTAATTACCATGAAAGTTGCTCCATCACAGTTACATTCCACACTGTATAGCACATTAATCCTCATTTCAATGACATATGCAATCTATATGGCTGACTTGTGTCTCTGACTCCTGTATAAAAACAGATAAACTAAACTAAAGCATATGAAACATATTGTGGAAGCATAAATACACTGCTAAATTCACACCTACACAGTTACATTTCTATATAAGCTTAACTAATTATTAGGCAAAACCCAACACAGTATGATTTAAAATGCTTCAGATTATATTACTCTTGGACTGAAACCAAGCAATTAGAAGTGCCACAAAGGATACCAATGTGTGCCAGTGATCATGGACCTTCAGAGTGCTGAGTGTCAGCACTTGTACTTTAATAACCATTCAGCTGTGACTACAACTTAGGTTACAACTGACTTTTAGAATTGTAGTTAGTTTTGCTTGAACAGAAGAAATTTTGGGAGCCCTCTCAGCTAACATTTGAAAATTAATACTTTAAGTCAAATCTTTTCTGCACATCCTCTACCAGCAGAATCCAAAAGGGTTTGTATAAAGGACTGGATGAGGTCACAACCAACCCGATCTAAAATGGCATTTCCTTTAAAGGTCTTCCAGCCTACCTCTGCCTTATTACTCCATTCATTAAAAACCCAAGATTAGTCCAAGCTATATTTTAATGACTACTCCCAAGATAAAAATATTTAAATTATAAATCTCGGGTTATTGTTAAGATCTGACATTATGTTTTGAGGACTATCAGATTTCAGATTTTTTTCAAATGTTTCAGTACTGAAGATATCATACTATATCAAACAGTTCTCTTCTTCCCTCAAGGCAATTGTTTCAAAATAACTAAATCAACTACAAAGTTCACTAAGACAGACAAGTTCACACACTTTAAAAATCAGTAATACAATACTGACACTTGAATAATCAGCTGATTTATTCAAACTCTTTTAGTATACAAGCTTTTATTAACACACACAAAAGCTAGTTTCCATTCTATTCTTTCATAACCAACATAAAACTTTATTAACAGCTATTTTTCAGAAAAGAAACAGACTGTATTAATAATTTTCCTCATTATACCAAAGTCATTGAAGCTTTACTTGCACAATATGCAAGTGAAAAAAAGAACAAAACCTCCTTTCTACTGGAAACATAATACACACTATGCAACAGCACTCAAAAAAAATCTGATCAAAATCTACAAGCAGTACATCTTAACCAAATGAGTTCACCAAATGAGGCTCAGTGACAACAAAGCATAATTAGAAATGCTCTAATACACAAACTGGCATTACTCAAAGGTTTATTTTCTGCCTACTTGCCCTTGAGGTATTGTGTAAGATGATAGTAGCTCTAGTTTTTCCAGGAACTTGGGAGCTCCCCTATACCCATCATCACCCAAACAAGTTAACAGCTTGTTACCTGGCTCATGCAGCTTGTTCTTCACGTAGCTTTTCCTTCACCCATACAACACCCTATCAGAGGCACCACACCAAACAATCTTCCCAAACTCAGTCTCATCTCTGTGGCCCATGAGAGTGTAAACCTGGCCCATGACATTTCAGAAGCAGGCCAGTAAAAGGGAAAGATGAAAAAGTGAAAGTGTGTGCTTGTCTTATCAACACAAAACACAACCATGAACAGCAGCTGGACTATGTTCTCCAGAGGCCTCTGAAGTAGCAGTGAATGCTCACTTTAAATTGAATCAAAAATGAAATTTTCTAAGATGTTAGTATTCAATTAATATTTGAATGGTACTGAATATTACAGATCTAGGATGCAGAATAACGAGACACATGTCTGGCAACCCCTCCTGGTTAGAAAGACAGCAAAGGTGGATTTTTTCACTTTCTTTTCCTTCCAGGAACATACTTTCCACTAGAGCTGAACAATCACAAGTGCTACTGTGCAGACACAGTGCCCAGCTCTGACATGCAATTTCATTATGGTCAAGAGAGTCTCCTCTTGGTTCACCAGACCAGCAGCGGAACAGCACTAGAGAGCTTAGTTTGTTTCTTAGACAGCTCAATCTTCACATGGATTTCAGATATGACAACTCTTGATTTGGAGAAAGGTAGATAAACCCAACAGCTGTTGAGAATCTGCTAATGTGTGACAGAGAGAATTCAGAACAAAAGCAACACTTGCACTTGACAGCAGAGGAGACAGCGCTCTGTCTGCAGTAACAACTTATTGCAGTGCCAGGGAATGCTTTGAGAAGCTATCAGAACTCAACCACCCACCCTGGGAGCTTGGTGCCACAGTCCCTGGCTCAGCTTTTGATCAAGGATAACCATCTTTATGCAAAACAATTCCCAAATGCAGCCAGTGAGCTGGCAGAGATCAGGGGCTGCTCCCAGCAGGCAGTTTGGATACAGCCACCCTGCTCTGGAGCATAGGAGTTTAAGAGCATGGAAATGGGCTGTTCCACTGCCAGCTGCAAAGCAGCCCAAGCACATCAGCTCAGCAGTACAGACCCACCTTTACCTCGACAATGCTGTGGCCAAACAGTCCCCAGAAAACACTGCAAGAGGTGTTATCTCTATTCCCAAGCAGTATTTCATAGTGCTTATTCATACTGCTTATTTTTGTCTTGTCTTTTGTGCTGTGTAGTTTTTGTGTTGGGATAACTTCTTCCAAAACCCTATTACCGAGAAGGCTCCAAAGGCTCTGAATGGCAAAGTACAACATTTGGAATGCTGTCAAGCAGAATTAATACAAAGATTTGCTTGCATGCAAACACGTTCCAGTTCTCTCACTGCAAAATTCCAACTCTTTTCTCTTAACCAAACACTCTGATACATGAATGGATTTACCTTCATGCTTCAGTGAAAGAGCTCAAAGGAACTTCAACTTCACCTGCAGCTACTGTCCACTGAGGGACTGTCCAGCACACTTGCCATTTCAGAAGAACCCACTGAAATCACCCTGTGATTTCAATATGCTTTGCTTCAATTCAAAGCCATTAAACACTCAATGAAGTAGATGGTGCCAAACCCCTGAAATACACCATGCATGTATACTGCATATATGTAGATATATGAATACAGAAAAAAAAAATCCAAAAGGTTGTAAATAGTTAACATCTAGAAAATTAAGTCTGTCAAACACTTAAGTTTGTTAACACTGGATAACTGACACTAATCAATGTTCCAGAAAACATCCTTAAGAGAAGCAAGCTTGTTGTAACATCAAATGAAGTCAGAAACACTTTTTCCTGAAAGCAACAGGAATAAAACAAAATGCAGAACACATAGTTTCCAAGAAAGAGCTGATGAAATCCAAACTACAGAACACAAACTAGAAGTTAAAGGAGAATTTTCCCAGGAAACATGTGGGAATGCAATGAAATTGGCACTGAGGGCTTTTTTCACAGTTTTTTTCTCCAGGGCTTAAATGGCATCCCCACATCTTCACAGGTTTCCCACCAGCCACAAGAAAGTACTCTGCATAATTTTTGAAGTTGAGGAGGCATAATATGTGTGTGTGTGTATATATATATACATACACACACAGAGACATATATATATCTATATATATCTATACACACACATATGTATAACGTATCTCCTCTCACCAGGAATATAAAATAAAACCCTTTAGAACAAAAAAAAACACACACAGATGGTTCTGTGTGAAAAGTCAAAATCTTGTTAGCTACATAAGGAGTATTTCCATTACTGGCAGACAGATGGAGGGAGTCAAGGCTGTGAAGATGACACCCATCATCTCAATCCAGGGCCTGGTGGTCCAAGCATATTTACCAATTTCAAAATAGTCTTCTACTGCAGATGTCTACAGAGGCCAAGAGAGGCCTTGCCCACATGCAAAACACCAGCAGCTAAAAACACCAGCTGTTGAAGTTTAGAGATAGCAGCACATCATTATTCATGTCCCAGGACACATAATCACAGGACAATGTCTTTTCAAAATTTGGAAATTACAAACAGAATATTCTTACCAGGATTTCCTTGTCTATTTTCACTTCTTAGTTCCTTCTTACACTTGTAACTGGGCCATCTGTTTTTCCATATGCTTAAAGGTTTTACAAGGACTTGGCCTATTGCAAGCTGAGACTTCAGCTTCCAAGTCTTTCTTGTTACATATTTTCAGCAATTCCAATGCAAGACACCTTTACACCTTCTGTAATGAAGCTCCCTGAGCCCTGAAGGATTTCTGGGTCATCCTCCGTTCAACTAAAATACTTTGAAGAACAAAGGCATCTTACCTCACACACTACTATTTTTGCAGCCTTGGGATTTAATGCATCAGCAGGAAACAAACCTTTAAACAGCTCCACTGTAAAATATAAATATTTAATTGTTTATAGCAATATAAATATTTAATTGTATTATATCTAAAAGCAAGGGTCTACCACAATTATTTTCTCCTATTTGGTGAGGTCTGGAAAACACGCTGCTGCTGAGGAGTGGCATCTGCTGGTAGACAAGGACTCCACAAAAATCAGTTTCACCAGTAAAACAAATAATAATTTTTTTTTTAAAAGACAAATCAGAGTTCACATTATTCACAAAGCAACTCTCATTTCTTTCTTGATCAATAGGATGATGATGTTTTTCTCAACAGTGTAAATCCTTTCAGTTATGCTGATGGTACTGAACTGCCCATGAACCAGAATAACATTGCTAGTGCTACCAATGAAATTTCTTTTCACTTCTCAATCAGCAGCTGAAGAACAAAAGACATGTTTGCTATTTAATTAAAACCCTTCATTATCATGGATCTCTTAAATAAATTCTTAAAATGACTCACTGTAATAATGGATGTTAAATAGCTCACCGGGGTACTTCAATGTGAACAATAAACTGAATTTAAAAGGTCCAGAAAACAACAGAATATCATGATTTGCTGAACACCTTAAAATTAATTCCAAGTATAAAATAAAGTTTAAACTACTGCAAATAAAGTACATAGACAGAACAAGTAATTGAACATGAACCAAAATATCCTTCATTTTAGAGCAGCCTGCTTGTACCACTGCCAAAAGCTGACCTACACCTTCCACAAGGTTTTATTATTGGAACTGTGGCAACCTATAACTTTTCGGCTTAAAATATCATGGTGGATGACTGACATATGCCATATCCATTTTGAAATGGGCACAAAAAAGAGAAAAAGATTCAGTTTAAATGTTTCACTGGCATCCAGAAATAAAGCAGGAATAAATAATATTTTATACTATATTTTCATTTTTTAAAAAAACTTGCTACTCTAAAGAGTACTATGCAATACCAACATACTTTGTAATAGCATCTAAAATGTGACATTACTAACAATAAAACTTTTTATTTGGTGGAAAAAACATTTCCATTTGGCCTATTACAGTACACTTCCAAAAATACAATAGTTTTAAAACTCAATAGATCTATTATGAAAAAAAAAATTTAAAAGAGTTTTGTATCTACATACTGAGGCTCCATCTGCTCTGGGCTTACTCTCCTGGGGACTACCACAGCTGATCTGCATTTTATAATCAAAGAATATGCCAAGTTGGAAGGGACCCACAAGGATCAGTCCAACTCCTGGCCCTGCCCAGCACCATCCACAAGAGTCACACCCTGTGCCCAAGAGTGTTGTTTACCAATGCAAATCCAAACCAGAAAGCATATTATGACAATATTATGACTAAACCAGGTGGAAAGCCCAGTAAAGTTTCCTAATTGAAAAGCCTGCTCAAAATTTGCAGCAGTAAATTAACAATTCTCAATATATATTTCAAGAAATAATTTAACAAAAACTGAATCGGTAGGTATTCTCGTTTGTATTAGAAAATTCAGCAGCCTCTTTTTTCTAGCACAGGAACAAGGCTTCTCTAGCTAAGTATTTGCTGCCATCATGTGTACACTTTAAAAACTGCAAACTTATGAACAACACTTTTCCTTCAGCAGGTCAAAAATCAGCCATGAGTGTACACACAAGGGCATTACAGACTTCAGTCAAAAGGTGATGAAGTCTCAAGGATTGCTAATATAATATGAATTCTTACCTCAACACAGACTGCCTATTAGAAACCAAATTCTACTACAAAGACCACATGCTTTCGCTATGCAATCATAAGAAGCAAGAAACTGGTTATAAATAAATGGTATCTGATGGCCCACAAAAACAAATAAACCAGTTTCTCTGGCTTATTCCATGCAAATATCAATACTTTCAACACCACACAACACCTCCAGCCATGACATCTCCAAAGAAGCAACAGTGATGGGGACGTAAACCCTTCCACCGCATTTCTTCTGGTTCAGGAAGAAGAAGAAAAAAAAAAAGACAAGAAAAAAAACTAATGTTTCAGTGACCTAATATTCATTTCCTCTAAATTACTGACTAGAATAGTTCAGCAAGAAGGAAAAAAAATACAATAAAGTTGTATAAAACTAGTTTAAGAAGTCAAGATTACACCATTCAGTAATTCCCACAGAGAACCGTAAGATGCATCTACATTGTGTCTGTTAGCCAGCCTTGAAATATGGGTGCAAGATCAATTTAGAAGGTATTTTACAGATTTACCTAGTTACTACAGTGAGAAAAAAAGTGCATCTCTCTTTCATCTTAGACTGCTCTGTCTCTCACTAATACCCCTGAAACAATAAAAAACAGGATATTAACAGAACTCAACCCCCCCCACATACCAATAAGCCTAAAATCCAACACTCAGTAACTATGCTTCTAGTAGGACTTCTAACTTGCTCATTAGAAATACCTAATTACTATACATTGCTTCTGGATATGACCTTCAAAAGCTAGAAGTTCAAACATCTTATCAGATACTAAGTTTAAATATATTTTCTAAATTATATCCTTCAAAAATATAGTTCAAAATTAGCAGCTTTGAGACACAGAAACAAAATATATTTCAGCAGGAATTTTCTGCTCGATGGATTCCCAGGAGTGAGCTGTACAAAAAGCAGAATATCTCTAAGAAGACTTATGGTTGTAAGTACAGTCAGCTTCAGCCTCAAAACAGGCAAAGCTCTCAGCATTACAAAAGACAGCTAGAGCAACATGAATGGTGATAATGTCACTAAATACAAGATAATGAGGTCAAAATCTGAGGTTCAACTTCTTACAAAAAACAATATTCTATTAAATTACTTTAATATCAGTGAACTGTGTAAAAAAACCCTTTCATTCTTCAATGGGTACACATCAATATGTCCTAAGTACAGCTCTATATATAAAAAATATAGGGCTTTAAAATCCTCCAATATCCATAACACTATTTGTGCAACCTCACATTACACTGAAAGAAGAAAAGAAAAAAAAAAGCAAAACAGTTTCTAAACAATTATTCTGATGTGCTCCAGATACCATTTTACCTTGCAGAAAATACCAATTTTCTGTCTACACAGGACAGAAAGGCACATCCATACAGTATATGCAATTACAGCACTCATAATATTATTGCAGTAATTACAAAATATGGTACTTGACAGCACTTGTAGAAAGTTGGCAGTGTTTACAGTGTTGATAGTGGAAATGCACTGACAAGGTGGTAAAAAAACCTACCATGCTTACAAAACACTACATGCTGACAATATTCACACAAGTACCAAACAAATGCTAGAAGGAAGGTGTCAATAAAATACAAACAAGCAGAAATCCTCAAAACTTTGCAACTGCAATTCATACTCAGTTTGTTTGTTTGTTTGACCCATGTGGTGTTTAAGACACTACATTGTCTTAAAATGCAACAAAGTTCAGACCTGAATACCTCGTGCTGCAGAGCAGAATGAGTTAAAGGACATGAACAATACTCTTGAATTGGTGAAGACTGTGCAGCAAGAGCTGTGAGAAAAAGCTGTGAGAAAGAACTGCAGAAACTGAGGAAGATACATAAAGAAGGAACTGCAGAAACTGTGTCCCCTTCTCAAAGAACAGAAGAGCCTGCTGTGATTAACTGTGCAAAGAAAACATATACATTATGGCCTGCTATGTACTAAATCACACGTAGACTGAACAACTGGAAATTGTTATGCAGAAGCTAAAACAATATAAATATCTGTGCCTTTTGTCAATAAACACCCTTGCAGCATCACACTGCTTGATCCATCTTTCAATCACTGTTAACCTTCATCGCAAAACCTAACCTGGCAGGTTTTCTAAATTCTATTGCAAAATACTTTTAAATACTAAAAATAGGGCTAAAACACTGGGGCAAAAGAATCAGGATACCCATCTATTCCTGTTTCCTTTTTCTTTGTTTTGTTTATATATAAGAGAAAGCAAGAAATCTAACAACACTCATACTTGCACACATACAACTTGAAGAAAACCTTTTAAGAAACCTATTTGCTTTCAGTAACCTATGTTAAGTTAAACTTTTTTAATGGCTGTCATGGAATAATGAAAAAGAGGAATCAGCCTAATTCACAGCAAATAAGAGTATTTGGATAGCTGAATGCACAAAATAACAGACTGCTGGTCATTGCAGCTCTGACTTTAAAAAAATCTGGAGGGCCTGAGAATTTTGTGCTATTACATATATAATTTATACATAATAAAGGCTTTTGATTCCTTGACTCCCTAAGTTTCACACATATACACAAGTACAGTGGTATGCTAGGAACATGGCTATGCACATGCTGTCTCATATGCTTGGACAGAATTTTATACCACCACTAGATGGAAACCTGAATTACCTTTTAAACTGACAATTCTGTAAATGCTCCATTACTGGTTCTGCTTCTACTGTGTCTGGTTCTTTTCTTATTTAGAGACCTATTCTCACACTGCCTGCCACTAGCCTGTACGCATTAGGAAGGTGCAGGTCTCTGCTCATGGAGCAGACATTCACAAAACTTCTACAGTACCTTCAACCCTGAGACATATGGCCTCTCAGTGCTATTCAATGTAAGGAATGAACTGCTAACACTCATTAGAGATGCATCCCTCTTCTACAGCAATTTAAATATCTCAATCTAAGTTGGAACTAATAAAATTGCTATACTCTGCCAAGAAACTTCAGTTCAGGAATTCAATTCATGCCACATTTTAAATATCCAAGGCATGCTACGAAACTATCTGAAATTTATAAACCTATTTGCACATCATGTATTTGTACTTGCACTGTACCTGAGGTGACTGGCACAAGCAAGTGACTGACATTACTGTTGGATGTCACCCCTATGACTTGGACATGATTTCCTGCTGTGTCAAAACAGTTGTAAATAAAAACTTCAACTAACAGATAAGCAGTTAGAAAAACAGCCATCTGACTAGTACATGCAATCATAGATATGATAGCATAGTGATAATTGGCATAGTAACATGACAGAAGCATTGAGAATACTGATGCTACAATTTATAAAATTTTGAATTTAGAAAATACACTAAAGGTCTAAAACCAGCATGTACACAGGGAAAAAAAAATCCACTAAAAACCAACCAAAAAGAAATCACTGGCCTCAGCAGTGGCCAGGGGAACCTGAAAGAGAACGATGCTGCTTTCCAGGTGAGAAGTAACAAATTCCCCTTCCTGCAACAGATGTGCATCATGCACAAGGCAGTGGGTATCCACCAGGCTACCACAAGTCTCACCACTTCAGAAAGCTCCCAGACTGCCTGGATTCTCTACGGAAGACAAGCAGACAACAGCTCCTGCTTCTAAACCCAAATGTGAAAGAGCACTGAAAGGATGGAACTGATGGCATAATATGAAAAAGATGTTATTTGCATTAAACTTCACAAGAGGGATTCACAACAAAAGGTTGTGAATTTGCAATTGCACTTAAATACTAACTCAGGACACTCACCAAATCATGGGTGCACCCAGGCAAAACTTAATCTGAGGTAGATTTCAAATCCTACAACCAAGCAGGCCACCAGGAACGCCAGGTCAGAGCAGCAGCCTGATTTCCTGCTGCCATTCATGCCTAAATCCCACATGCTCTTCAGTTCATCAGCCACAACTCCCTGGCTCTCAGAAAAGTGCAAAATTCCTTCCTACCTTTTGAGAAATATACAAGAAAATAGAGGAAATTGACTCCAATTTAGTTCTACAGATTAATAACTAGTGAACACCCTAAGTGGGGGATAAAAACATAGGACTCAGTAGGAATTTACTCTTAATAAGAAGGTTTTCATCCAGATAGCCATAAAAATCACTAAAAGCAAATTCCAATGTATCAGTAATGTTAAAATGAAATACTACTCTAAAATCCTATTTTACTTTAATAAAAGTAAAAAAATTGCAAAAAACCTAAGTACATATTTTACTTCAAAAAAAAAAAAAAAGTATTTCTCTGTCAGGCAAAGAAAACATCTCCTATATAATGTACTTCACAAAACCTGAGAGCAGAATTCAGAATGCCAGCAGCTGTTTTATACTTATACTACCTACATTATTTGCTGAAAGACAGCACAAAGGGCAACCCACACATCCCATTCCCATTTCAGTCTGACTCCAGTACTGGTCAAATCTCCTCTTCCACCCTCTTGGACTATTTGCTCTTCAAATTCTCCGTTCAACATTTAAACATATTTTTGAGAGCCAGTAGTTTAAAAATAAATCAAGAAGGGGAGGGAAGATTATACTTGCCCAGAAAATTAAGAAGCAAAAAGTTCTGCTAGTGTATCCGCTGATGAGCAGAAAAAGACATATCAAAACTACTATATTCTCTGAGATATGACAGCACCCCACAATCATCCCAGCAAAGTAAATGCTGCAAGTGACGCAGGCAACTGAAAATAAATTGGATGAATGACAATTATTTGTATTGCATCAAATACTCTGACTCAAAAATTTAGTCATTCCTGAGAGGCTATGTGACAGTTGACTTGAAAGCTTGTAAAAAGATTTTCAGGGTCAAGAGTGACCAAAGAATTTCAAAAGCAATTTATTCAATCTATTAAATTGAGAAAATGTTGTGCAATTCTGCAGAATGATTCTGCCTTAGAAACAATCCAGGCCCTCTCATCTACAGTGTCAGGCTTTTTAAAAAAGCCAAGTACAAAATGGTCATTTTCAAAATTAATGCTTACATGTGAAATAAATTGTTACTGAAATTATATAGCTGAATATTGCACCTATTGCAATCTCAAATTAAGTAATCAATACTATCTTAATATTACTTATCTTATGTAAGCATTCTCATCAGCTACCATGATTTAGAAGACTGCTGAACTAATTGACTTATCATACCTGTCAACATTAATTCAATACCATTCCAAGGTAATAATCAGTATCAATCTAATTATATCAGCAGTCTCCTGTAAACGAGTACCAATTATTTTAATTAAAATATTAAATATTTAGAAAATAGATAGGAACATATATTAATAATTTATATGCTTAATTTGAATCTACCTGAACAAGCATCATTCCTGAACAACAAAGTTTACTTTCTTTGTATCCCCCTTCAATACTTTCCAGCAGGTTTCCAGACACAAACTAGCAATCCAGTACCACAATATTTATATTCTTTTACATAAGCACATATAACCTTGCAGTCTACTATTGGTCGTACCCACTTAAAAACTCCTCCAAGAATATTCAATGGATAGTTTCCCTATTTTATAAATGCAAATAGGTCAGCTTAGGTTTCCTACAAAATTTCATTAGCGATCTACATGGTTGGCTCTAATATTAAATCACTCAATTCCTGTGCATTCTAAACAAGATGAGGTCCCTTCTCATCTCCTTTACAGGAAAACAACATGAACCACTCACATACTACAGCCATATAATTTCAGAGCTTTTTACCTCTTTTCTCCCCTCCTTTATTTTTAAAGCTGATCTTAGAAATGTCCCTACAGGTTTTCCACCATGTCTCACAAGAAATAAAGGAAATTTGTTCCATTTGTGAGACACAATCACAGAATCATTCAGACTGCAAAAGACCTCTAAGGTCATGGACTCCAACCTTTGATCAAACACAACTTGTCAACTAAACCACGGCACTAAGTGCCACATCCAGTCATGTCCTGAACATTTCCAGGGACAGTGACTCCACCACCTCCCTGGGCAGTCTGTTCTTAACAATTATTTTTGCTAAGAAATTCCTTCTGATGTCCAACCTGAACCTCCCCATGGCACAACCCGAGGCTATGTTCTCTCACCATGTCACTAGCTGCCTGGGACAAGAGGCTGACTCCCACCTGGCTACAACCTCAAATTAATATCCCAGCTCCCTTGAATCAACATAATTTAAATAGTAAGGGGGGCAGGGGCATGTGAGGCAACCATAATGTGATTGAAATGCCAGACCTGTTTTCTAAATGTTCAGCTAATATGAATCAAATTGGAGGACAAGAAAGCACACCTCAGGCTATAAACTAGTATATTCAGGCACACCCAGAAGGTCTGACTACCCAAAGAGAGACTGAAGAGTTTTAGCAACAGTGAAGTAAGTACCATGTTAAAATAAGACATCCTTGGAAATTTTCATTCAAAAAGCATTTCAGATGACTTATTAAGATTACACTTCATATTGAAATCCTCATTCAGACTCAAGAAACATCACTGCAATCATCATATCCATAATCTTTACCCTCTGATGAATATACATCAAGATATATTACTTTAACATAAAATTAAGAATACTAATTTTCTGTAACACGAGACATCATGCCACTCTGTACCAGATGCCTTCAACAGAAGGCATGAGGAAAGAACATTTCCAGATGGGAGCTGAATATTGACAACACCAAAGTGCATACAGCAAGGTATATGCTTAGCCTAATGAACAAGCAAAGTGGGAAGAAAAAGGCTGGAAACACAACACACCAAAATATTGTTATCAGAGCTGTAAGCATGTATTTTTCAAAAAGAAAAAAAAAAAGACAAAAGGAAACTTAAACAACCAGTTTGTATTAATGTTGTAGTGATTTGTTTAGGTGGATTTTTTTTTGATTGGTTTGATTGATTTTTGTTTCGTTTAATAAAATTAGAGGCAAGAATTACAGTGATGGTACAGGCTACATGAACAGCAGCATTATCTCAGCTTCACTCATGGCTAACTGGGTGACTCTTAGGCAAGACCCTAAGCACTTCACAGCTATGCTGGTGTGTCCTGCAAGAACTGTCCGGGAGCTTCCAGCCTACTTCAAGAGAGTGTCCTGCTGCCCAGGAAGGGTGCAAAGAATAACACAGAGGAGAAACAAGTGGTGCACAATACACCTGCTCACCACCTGCTGACTGATGCCCTGCCCACGCCTGAGCAGTGATCAACCCCTCAAAGCCAATTTCCCCCAGTTTATATACTGAACATACTACAGGTTGTATGGTGTGGAATATCCACTTGGCCACTTTGGGTCAGCTGTCCTGGCCATTTTCCCTCCCAGCTTCTTGTGCATCTCCTCACTGCCAGAGCATGGGCATCTGAAAAACACTTGATTTAGAGTAAGCACACTTAAGAACAGCTACAGCAGTGCACTACCAACATCATTCTCATACTAAATCTAAAACACCGCACTGAACAACCCACCACAAAGAAAATTAACTCTATCTTAGGCAAAACCAGGACAGAGGACTGACTCCAATATGAATTAATTAGCAGAGTTACCTAACCCAAGTTTGTTCTCAGTACACTTTCCTCAATTACCTCATTCAAGTCTTCATGGGGCTGGGAATCACAGCATAAGATGCAAAGCAAGTCTCACAGGCCAAAAATGTGAAAGTGTGATTTAAATTTCACACTCAAAATAAATTATTATTTGGGTGAGAGAAAGACCCCAGAACAAAACAAAAATCAAAGATGAGAAGAGACACATTAACTACGTGCTAATATCTCCCAGCACCTTGTTAGAAGACAGACATATTTGCAAAGTTCTTTATATTCACACATTCAAAACAGTTATTAAATTAGTTTCCTTTTCTTGAACATATCATAGCTAATAGCACTAAATGTCAGGTTTCAAAATTCAGCTTGTTACTTGGAGTCTAATTTTTGTCACCATTTTCCCTATAATCTACCTTTAAAACATTTCAGAACTGAGAAACATTTTCACTACTTGTATATTTCACTTTAAAAATGGCTAAAGATATTTCAGTGTAAACATTTCCTTCCTTTTCGAAAACTATTTTAAGGAAGATTTTAGCACTGAAAATAGTAACCTGTAACTTGTGTCTTTAGCTCATGTTAAAATTGAAAGCAGTGATGCAGAAACATTTCAGCAGTATCAAGTAAACGGCAATTGAAAATTACAATAGCATCAGGCATTTGAGAGGTTGATACAAATTTCTCTGATTTGAGGATCTATCAGTTGGCAAGAGGCAATTAAAATACACTTATTACTTTCCTCTGTAGAGAATACCAGGCAGTCTTCTCCCTGCTTATTCCTGATGTCCCAGTTACTTTAACCCACAAGATTTCAGCTACTGCGGATAGAAGGGATGGGGCAGTTCTCCCCCACTACCCTTCTTCTGGTAAACTGGGAGGCAATGGATGCTACCTTTGCTAACCATCTTCCACTGCAAAGCAGAACAAAATTTCCTCCCATAGAAAGGAAAACAGTTTTGAGATTCAAAAGTACTACCAAGCCAGTGGTTCAAGGAAAATTAATGGGAAGCGCGTCTATACATCTGTCTCTTGCAGCTGTGCTCATGCTTTAACTGAAGCTCCTCCTCTCTGAAGTGTCTATACATTTGCCTGCCATGTGGACTTCTTGGGGACCTATTAACATGATGATATCTACTGGGGTCCAGGCATGTGGGGAAAGCACCTTATGGGTCTCCTTCCTCTGCTGCTTGCGGAACTTGTTACAACCTCACTTGAGAGTGATCTGCTTTTCTCTCCTTGGTGAAACCAGGCAGGAAGTTCAGGGGAAGGGGTGTTAAGCAGAGAAGCAATGTTCACATAAGACTTATTTCCTTAGGAAATACAGAAATATGTTACTCAGAAATTAAATGTAAGTTCTCAGGGAAGCTATTTACACCTATACTTAGCTAATTATAATTATACAATTAGTTATGTAATTATAAATATTTATATAGACTTATACAATGCATTATTAGAGATCATACAGATAATTGTGCATATACTTTTATTTATATATTTATACATAGCTAACTATATAACTGAGGTCACTCTGTTACATATACCTGTGTGTGCATAAGTATGCTCACACACACTTAAGGCAAGGCACTGAGAACCATAAAAGATAACCTGCCTAGAGACATAGAGTTACAAGGCACTCTGCAGCTCTGTAAGGAGCTCGCCCTTCACGGGAGCGTGCCCGAGGAGAGAGAATCAGCTGGGCTGGAAAAGCCCTCTGAGATCACCGAGCCCAACATCGGAACAGCTGCGACCGCCCGGCGCCGCTGACCTTGCCGAGGCCTGCCCTGCGCCCCGCCGGGCCCCGCCGCTCCCGGCCGCGTCCCTGCCCCGCGGGGCGCCGGGCACTTGCCTCCCATTCCCGCAGGAAGCGCTGGGCCTCGGCGGGCCCGGCCGCCTTGTGCCTCCGGAACTCCTCCTTGACGTAGCGGTCGCCCAGGTCGCGCAGGGCGGGCGGCAGAGCGCGGTGCAGCTGCAGGATGCGGCGGTACAGGCGCCGCGCCCCGCCCGCCATGGCGGCGCCGTGGGGCGGCCCGAAGGCCGGGCCGGGCCGGGCCGCGCCTCCTCCGCGGCCACGGCAGCGCTCGGGGCGCCGTGTGGGGCGGCGCTGCCCGCAAACTTGGAGCCTGCGTCTCGCCTGTGGCGTTTAGAGCGATACCAAGCAATGGGGCTGCAAATACTTCTTGTAAGAATACATGCAGGATGTTGTTTCACAAAGACCGTGCGGGTGGCAGAGATCCCGATATACAGATAGATAAAGAAAACAGTTGCTTTTTGGCTCCAGGTTCATTGCCAGAAAAATGAAATGTGCACTTTATACCAGAGTAGAATGTGGCACTAATTAATTAGGCCACTAAGCCCAAGCTTCATACGCTTAGATTTTATTTGCTTTGATTTTCACTACGAGACGAGAGGAGTCACAGCAAGAAGCCTTACTGCCCTGTGGGACTTTGTGCCACCACGTTGTCACTACCGAGCTCCTGCGTTCTCCTACCTCCCACTTACAGCTCAAACTCCAACTCCCTAGCTCTCCATAACGCTTTTTCAGCAGCTTAACATCACATCCAGCTCACCCATATGGAAAAAGCTTCAAATGTCAGCAGTCATAGATAGAATGGAAAAAGCAGAGTCGGGCAGTGGCAGCTGTGGCAAAAGTCCTGCCTCATTGCGGGTCAGTGTTAAGCTCCTTCCAGCCAGTGAAATTACTTATGACTCAAAACAAAAAGGAAACATTTCCATAGGGCCAGGGAGCATTAAGCTTTACTAAAATACTAGGAAATGATGAAAATGTACTGTCTCATCGAAAGCCCAAGTCATTTTATGAGAGCAACAGAATAAAGAGCAAAGTACAGGCTATTTTACTGACTACTGTTTCTTTCTGTTTAATTGTTGTCCTAAGTACTTTATTGATGGAAAACTGAAGTTCCCAGTAATGCAAAGTTACTGAAATAAAAGCAAATGCTTATAGGTTTAACTATTCTCAACAACAGTCTCCTGTCCTTCTCATGCTGGTGATGCTGTCAGAGTGAGCAGTCGGGCCCTGGCAGAGGCGGCCTGATCCTCACATTGATTGTCTTGCTATATTTTCACACTGTATTTTCTGCAGACATCTCTTTGAGGGAGGATTTCTGGACCTAAAGCATTTTCTCTACCATATGTATTTCAATATGTTCACAGTTTAAAGGTTAGAAAACTGATTTGCTGTATCACTTATTTGCAGGGTTGCAACTCCTCTGAATCATCTCAGGGTGCATTCATTTAGAGAATTTATTTAAATATTTTATTATATCTTGACTACTGTACTCACGTTCTTCCATATTGAGAGCTTTCTCCTTGCTACATCCACCCAGTGTGGTTTTTAGGAGTCCTCTTCTTCCATGGCCTGCTTAAGCCCTCTGCTGGATACTCACTTTGCCTCTCAGATACTCACCAGGCTCAAATACCAACTCAGGCAGATCTGTGACCTTCAACACTTCTTACATCTCATCTTTCTGTCCAGAGAGACCAAAAGCCATTTTTGCCCATTCTGTGGGGCAGGCAGTTCCTGCCCAGGAGGATTCCTGCAGCCTCTCTGCACCTGCAGGCTGCTTCAGCTGCAGCTCTTGAGCCTTGTCCTTGCACCTTCCCTAGGTGCTGCAAGAGGAGTGAGGATTTACCAGTGAATTCCCCCTGGAGCAGAAGAGAGAGCTGTAAGTTCATCAAGCTGCTGATAACAGTCTAAGATGTCAGTCTTTGTCAAAAGACTGACAAATAACAATTTTTATATGCTTAAGTCCTCGGAGGTCTCTGCACTATCAGGCAATGTGGTGAAGCAGCAGAGGCAATTGAGTGCCATATTCTTTGTGTACAGACACAAATGGACTCACCATCAGAACTCATTAAGATATGATACGATATTAGAGTTATTATTTACATATAATGACTTCTCAGTCATCAGTACTCAAAATGTCTGTGCCACCCTTGGAATCCAGATACAATTTTAGTTAACACACAAGCATAACTCCTTTGCTTGCCTCTTGTTGGTGCCTGCTTCTGCTTCCAGGCAGCACTGCTTCTGTGCAGGGCACTGGGGCATCTGCTCCTGGTGCTCCACAGCTTGCGACCACTTCATAGCTTGCATCAAAGAAAGAGGCACCTCAGGAGAGTGTTCATCCCATTCCTTTTTGGGCAGGTGGAGGCAATTAACCACTACTTCCTTTCAAGTGTCAATAGAAGGCTATACTGTGGTACATGTGATTTAGACACCCATAATGGATTATTCTGTGTCTGACTGGGCTTTTGAGCACTGAGTCAGTGTTTGTTTTGCTAGAATTGGTGTGGATCCTACAAAGATACCCGAGTGTCTTTGTGCCAGGCTCCATCATAGTGCCCTTGGATCTGGGGAGGCAGTGTTAGCCCTGCAATAGATCAGCACAAAGCCAGGTAGAGTGGCTTAGCCAATATATTAAATCTCTATTTGCATGGCTAGTGACTGTGTGAGTGGCATCTCAGCCTTCTTCCAAGGATATACAAGAAATCAGTGGTAAAGCATGGATGCAAAGTGGTTTCTTAGCCATCCTTCTGAGCCGTTGACCCTGTGAATCTGTCAGAGTGGCCATGTTGTTTGCTACAGTTCCAATTCCAAATATAGAAAGACTGGAGGAACACTTCCATGTTTATTTTTTCCTTTTATCAGTAATATGTTGACTAAAGAAGATGAAGCTGAAGTATTTATTGAGCTGGTATAATTGCTGTAATTTTTTAAATTATCAAGAGCATCCTGAGAGAAGTTCTTTTTGTGAATCAAAATAAATGATTAAATATAGAATGCAATGAAGTGGTATTTCTTTCCAGAACTGTTGGTACTCCTGATGAAGCTAAATTGTATTGTCATATTTAAAATATACCCCACAGAATAATATGCAATCTTTTCTCTAAATTGTGGATTAATGTTAAAGTACAGTCTCATTTCCTGCTATTAAAAAAAAAAAGTATAGCCCTGTTCCATGTTTCCTTTTTTGCATTGTGCAAATCACAATAAAATTGCATCTCTCACTTCAGAATTATTAAGTTTTTAGCAAACTCTCTAAGTATTTGAATATATTCAAGACAGTTTCTTTTTGCATGCTATTCCAGACCAAGGCAGATTCAAAAAACAAGCCAAAGATGTGTTATGACAGCACAGGTTGTCCACTAAACATTCTGTGGCACCTTACATCCAATGTGCCTCATAAACTAAAAAGACACTGAATCACTCCTGCTCTATAGGAAACATAAACAGAAAATTAATACTTTCATAAATTACTTAGAAAAAGCCATGGGTGCTTAGAGATTCTGAGGATGCTTCTGCCTCTGTCAAAGTGGAGTAGAGTTTTGTCCGTGATTCAATAGAAGCAAAATCAGTCCTAGCATGGCACTGCCTGCTTCAAAACCCACCCAAAAGTTGGACATGCGACCTACTCTATGTGGATGCTGCTAAAACTGGACCAGCTCTTTCCCCAGGGATTGGGGAAGAGCTGATGAAGATACCAGTCGTGTTTGCTGTTGGCTGCAGAGGCAGCTGCCTGTCCATGTCTGGCCAGGGTTCTCCACGTGGCCTGTGCTTGATATGCTCCAGCCTGGTCAGCAGAGCATGGTAGTGAGAGTAGGACAGATGATTTTCTTCTAAAAGCTCCATTTCAGTGAGGAAAAAAGATGCCATAATAAATGTAATTTGGTGCAGCTCATCTGGATGTCTTCATGCATCTGATAGTAGGATGAAAACAAATAGAGCACATTTCTGATGAAATAAATATAGCACATGACAATTTTGGAAGGGAGAGACAGTCAGCTGTTTTTGGACTACAGTCAATTACATGCTTGGCATGCTGATAGCTTTTGGACATTAAAAGGAAGTTCTGCTTATGCTTGAGCTGCTCATTCATTGCAGGATTTCTTGTACTTTCATCTGAAGCACATGATCCATATCATCCAAAACAAATTTTTGACAGTTCCTGAGGAAGCTCTGCTTGCCTCCTGCTGACATGGAAGATGCCAAGTGTGTTAAGATATTCAAAGTATTTAGCTACCAAAATCTATCAAGTTTCTGCTTGAATAAGTGAGAGCAGAGCTTTGCAGCAAGCCAAGTGTAGGCAACATCAGCCCAGAGGAGTGCCAGACTTGCACGTGGAGCCTCCTGCTCACCATCTCCCCACCTCCATCTCCTCTCCCTAGTCCAGCACTGGATTTCAGAGCACACAGGCAGCAGCATGTCTCAGGGAAGTGTTGTGAAAGAAAAAGAGAACGTTGCGATTAACCTTGTGAGGGTTTTCTTTAATCTCATTTCAGAAACATCTAGTATTCAGTGGAAATTTTCTAAAAAAGTTCTACTCAGTGAACTGATTCAAAATTAAAAGTTTGGGCAGAATGATTAAAGAGCATCAAAACTCAGTGTAATGGCAGGCAAAATGGTTTTAGGGGAAAAATCCTACACTGTCTTTTATAGATAGTGCCAAGTCAGACTGTGAGCTGGAAATCTTTTTCATCCTTAAGCTATTGTTGTTTGCAACGTTCAAATAAAGCATGCAAAATATTGCCTATATTACAAAGCATTTCTTCTACTTTTGAAAATTCAAACAGAATTTGAAAAATGTCATTTATTTGGAATTACTGTGTGTCTTCTTGTGAACAATCTTTTTGGTAAATACAGTATTAGTTCACTTGGTTAATCTGCCACATGTGCTGTTCTGTTTAACTGCATTCAAATTTTGTAAGAGATGCAATATTCTGCTCTTAATTCACATAGTAAGTGAATAAGAGCAGAAAGTTGATGCTGAAATAAATACAATTTGAAAGCACACATTTTGGTATCTCAAATATAATATGAAGTGTGCACCATTCATAGGTAAGGCTTTGTTTTCCTGCTCTACGTAGTAAGTCATTGTAAAACTTAAGGCCACAAATCCATTAAAATTCCTTCGAGAATAACACAAGTAGAGCACAGAATTTTCATGTTGATGCTTTTAACAGAGGGAAAAAACAGAACAAATGAGTAGATGATCAAATTTTAAAAATTAATATTCTGAAAAGCTGCAGAAAAGACCACATATATGTGACTGCAAAAGCATATCCCAGCCTCAAGGCATCAGGAGGGGAGCAAAAGCGAGCCCCTTCTGGACAGTGGCGTCCATGGGTCCTGGGAGCTCCAGATCGTATGTTGTCAGGCCCTGAAGCCTAAACTCAGGGAATAAAGCTAGCTAGGCTACATCACTTCCAAACTTTTAGCCCAGCTTCACATTAACCCAAGAGGAATTCAAAGTGCAACGTAAACAAGTTTAAATGAAGTTAGAAGAAAGCTTGTTGTCCCGTCTCCTGTTTTCATTAAATATGTTTTATATGAAAAGCATAGCTTACAAATGCAAGCTGTGAGGTTTCTCTGGCAGCATTGCAGCTCTAAGTAAACAGATGATAGTGTTATTTAATTTGCTTTCTTCCCTAATTAAGGTTTTTTAAGTTTCCTCTGCTCTCTGTGTGTCTGCTTCAGTTTTGGCTTTAGTCCTGAGCCAAAGGGGACTGGGAAGAAGACTGTGCTTTGTCTTTCTCCCTCCCTCCACCAAGTAACCACAGATCAATTGGAAATCCCTTCTTCCTTTAAGATATATAGATAGCAGACTACATGTCACAAATAAAGCATGAGCCCTGTGACTCTTACTGGTCTGGGAGCCCATACCTTCCCACTGGGAGAGAAACAAAGGCATTGGCTGCACTGACCATGGGAGGTGCAAGTGCAAGTGTCCAGGCAGTGCTGCACACTTCAGAGCACAAAGCAGGGCAAACCCACAAAACTAGAAGCCAAACGTGAATTTTGACAGCCTTTGAGAGTGTTTGGATTTTTCCTTCTACCATGCTCAGTGGTTACATGTTTTTAGGTTCAAGGCTTTGCTATAACATTGTTATTGTTTCATAAATCCAGATCATTGTCTGCTGTTTAAAATGAAGCATGCATAATCCAACATCATTCATTATTTTGGCATAAACAATATGCTATCAGCAAAGCACATGTTCCATCTCAGGTCTCTAGTGCTTTAAAAGCCTTCTGACTGCATCCAGTCTGTCCAGGACAATGTGACATGCAGGCCAAGTTCTGGAATACTTAACTGGCCTCACGTTAAAACACTTGGCATCACCTTTGATGTGCAGCCTTGGATAGGCATCTCTTGTCTCTATCCAGTTTCTGATGTTGTAATCAATCAGGAAAACAAATCCAACATGAAACTGTGTAGCTCTGAAACTGTTTGTGCTCTTTTGTTGGTTCCCTGCCCTGAAACTCAGCACCACACTGAAGACTGGGGGTGTATCTGGATGGCTACTCATCCAAGGTTTATTATTCACTGGATCTGGTAATATTTGTAATTACATTTCTTGATAGTCAGGATTTTCCTATGTGGTTTCTCGATATAATATCTTGTGTTAATGGTTGGGATTCAGGATAGAACTATAGGATACCACATGAAAAAAAAAAATCTTTAAAAGTATCTAAATAAATACTCAAGGTTCCTTAAACCCTTTTTATCCAACATCACTATCACTGTTAATCAGTTCCTCCCTCCGCCCCCTCCCCAAACCACCTGAAGGCAGGATCAGTGGTGATCAAAAGACACGTAGCATTTCTTAGTATTGAAATTATCACCTCAGTGAGATATGGTTTTTAATAGTGAGTTTATTGCTGTTGCTTTGTGAATAATGGCTTTTCACTTCTCCTAAACCAAAACAAAAGTTATTTGCAAGGGGCCACAGGAATAATTTTTAGACTGAAAACAGTAAGTTAATGATCACAAACTGCTTGTTGCTTTGTGGAAGTGGCATTTGGTTTTTTACTTCTTTGAGATTTGCTTTTAAACAGAGATGTCGAAAGATAACTTGTTCTTGTATGCTATGGAGCAGTAGCAGCTCCAGGTGCTATAGAAAGCACAGACCAAAATGTAGAGAAAAAAATTTAAACTGTTTCAGTCTAATGTGTTAGACAGTAGGATGGTCGCAATCTCTTGAAAGGAAAAAAGTTGGAGACTTTTCACTGATGGAATAAAGTAATTACAAAGTGTCCTAGCATTGTTTATTCTCCAATTTTATTTTCCCACCATATAGAAGTTAAAAATTTTTTATATTCATTAGTAGGGTATAAAGATAATGTACATTTAAAAATCCTTGACAATGAACCTTGAAAGCAAACTGTTTAATGGTGCAGCAATGTACTCCTGCAGTTTATGGTGAAAACAACATTCTGTAGGACAGATGATTTTTCTGTGAGCTCTAAAATTCATATGATTGCTGTGACATCTTGAAAACTTGGAGAATCCCATCGAAGTCCAGGGTACAGTGTCTATTTAAAATATCAAGCTGTGATATCAAAAGATGTGCTTGATGAGATCAGCACTTCAGAAATTCTTCAAAAGGACAGGAATTGTACCCATTCTGTGTTCAGCTTCATATAGCAAAACTGTACTCTTCTCAGCTTCCAGAGGGCTTTGCTGGGACTCATTTATTGTCTTCCTGCACTCTGCTTTCAAAGTTATGCCCTGAGAGCAAAACTTCTCATTAAAGACCTGGATTTCAAAGTGCTCTGAAATCCACAGGCATCTCCAACATGTTTTGAAAATTGTTACACCTCACCAGAGCCAGAGGCATCATTATCCATGCAGGTCTGAAGTCAGTTGGTCTAACAGGTCTTCAGATAATACCCTTCTTTTCAACCTTCCCAGGAGAGCTGCACTTTATGTGCTTGGAAATCCTCTGGGATATGATGATGGTCTTGAAAACTTACTCGTGACAATAACTGGAACATTTCAAGGTGTAAATTTGGAGTAATTCCTCCCTCCCTGTGGAACTGCTAAGCAATTTTTGGTTCTTGATTTTTTAAATCTTCTTCTTTTATAAACAATTCAGAGAAATCTGAGGATATGAAACCCATGAAATATGTGTATATTGCAGACTGATCCTAAGCTTAATTCTTCAGCTAACCAAACTGACTATTGAAATTTGGTAAACAGCAAGTTGAGAAATATTTAACACTAGTGATGGTTTAGAAAAAGTAAAACAAAATCAAAAATTACTTTTCTGATGCTAGAACATGAATAATTTCTCTTGCTGTCAGTAAATACTTTCATTTCCGTCTCGAGTATTGTCTGTCTGATACATGTGCTGCTGTACAAGCAAAGGAATAGATATGCCACACAAGTAGCATACGCTATATGTGCATATACCTGTTTTTATATAAATGTATGTACATATACTTGCACCCACATGCCCCTCCAAACTCACATATGTATCTCCATGAACACGAATACACACACACACACACACACAAGTGCACACATAATTTTGTTGCTGTAACTTTCTGAAATAACATAACAAAACCATTTTTCCTGGCTTACTTTGTAATCAGATTTTTTAGGCTTTTTATATGTGCCTTTTTTTTTCTTTCTGGTAACCCTTCCCAGTACTTTCCACAATATAAACTGTGTCCTGTTCATGTGTACTTGACACTCACCAATTGCTTTGCACACTTGCCTATCAAAATGTGCCTCCAGGTACACTGAGATTGTCTGAGAGTACCCCATCGCCATTCAACATATGGGAAACTTGAGAAACTGAGTCATCATGACAACCTAGCCTTCAGTAAGACAGTGTCAGAGATGGTACAACCATTTAAGGCTTTCCTGTGTCTCAATTCAGTGCTTCAGCCAATAGTTGATATTGTCTCTGAGGTTTAGACAACTTTGTATTATTCCACACTCTATCAATGTGTCAGTTTTTATTTAAAACTTTTTGGACAATACATCATTGTCATCATCGTCAGATATATTACCCATACAAATCAATCTCACATCTATGAGGATTTTAGTAAATGCTTTCTATACATCCCATAGAGGCTTTCTCAACAAGAGAAACGTGCAGCTACTGAGATCTGAAGCCTTAACCCTAAAATGAACTGAAAGGTGTTCCCACAGCAAAGGTGGAAATGCCCTAGCAGCAAAAGACTTGAAAGATACCGATTGTCTCTAGCTGACATTCAGTAACAGAAATATATCTTAAGGCAAGATTAAAACATTCATTAAAGAGTGAAAATAAAACATCATTACAAAAAAATGAGGTTTCCCTCTTACTCTTTAGTAGTTACAAAACATTCTTCTGGTTCTTTAATTGCTGCTTACAAAGGCTCTGTACTGAGTCATTTAGCTTTGGAAAGTAACAACACTGTCCTAGCCTTCTTATTGGCATCTACTCCTATGCCACCCACATTGAGCTCCAAATCTGGATGCAAGGATTGCTGAGCTGTGAAGACTGTATTTGTGTAATTCTGCCAGCAACCACCCATATAACCTCAGAAGAATCAAAGAGAACTAAAGATATGCTGAAACATTTAAAAGTCATATGAACACCTACTACGAGGAGATGCTTACAAGCTTAAGGATATTTTATATACATCCTGTTCCATTTTCTGGTTGGTCTTTTCAGGGTGGAGAAGGATGGGAAGTGGTCAAAGACAACTCTTTGTATTTGGTCGTTTATCCATCTCATCTCCAGATGGTGGTAAGCCAAGTCTCAGCATTGTGTCACACTGCAGAACCAGAGAAAGGCAGTTGAGTGTTGCCACAGGAGGAAAAAATGTATTTTAAAGGAGATGAGGACTGAAAACCACTAAGAATTATTAGCATGGTTATGTTGTTTAGCCATTCCAATAAGCTGGCTTATTCACTGTCTAGTAATTGTCCCTTCCTCACTGGGTGTCTCCTTGCTGAAGAAAATGAAGAGATTTACCCAGGACCAACAAGGGATCAAGGCAAGATGAGAGTCGCTTCAACATCAGCATCCTCACCTGCCTCTCTTGGCTTCACCCATCACCCACGGTGTTCCTGTGCCCAGTTTTGCATGTCCTAGAGGAGTTTTGTCTTTAGCCTTGACAGATGAGACTCTAAGGCTGGAAACAGTGTTCTTCACGTCTAGAGTCTGGATTAAGTGTCCCAAAGATGGTATGGGCTCTGTACTCCCAAAAAGCAGGAACTTCCAGGATATCTCAAAGTGAGCACACAAAATGAATAATGCAGTTAGCTCCTGAAGTGTATTCTGCAGGTGGAGACTGGAGTTCTGTGCATGCAAAGTTCTCTGGTTCATCTCTACATATGTATATGGAGAAGGTATATATTTATGCATCCACATATGCAAACAGATCTCTGTATTGAAGACAGGAATGAAGAAAATTATGTAAAAGTCTCCTCCTAACTTTGTTTGACTGGAAATAGCAGTGATCTGGCACACCTGAGGACAAATGTTCTTCCAACTGTGTTTCTAACCAGAGTGTTTAACCCTCCCACCTTTACTCCCTGAGATTTCGTAAATATTTTTTGAGTATTTAGCTGGCCCTCTGTATTTTCTCACTCTTCCAAATTAAACAAAATTAGTTGATTTGTTTCAAATTTAAGTCATTAATTTCTCATAATTTTTGCTCCCTAACTCCATAATGCATAAGGCTGCATTGTCTGGGATGATTGACTGAGTGGAAGATGCTTATTTGTAATAAGGATTCAAGAAAATCCCCTGTATCCACTGGAAATTATAAACATAGAAATGTCTCCAGGAGTCTTTGGTTTGTTAAAAGAGTTGTGTTTAAAGTTGCTATCTTTAGGTCCCAGTTTGACATCACAGTATCTCTAAACAAATAACCCAGGCAGTTCAATGCTTTTTGGAGGGGGAGTGAAGGTTACCAGTGAACATCTTCTTGGCTGGTCAAGACAGTCAGCAGATTTTTGGGGTTTGGAAGGAAGAAAAAAGAAACTAAGCTCACCCTTTGTTATCTAAACAAATATTTTTTAACTATGTGAGTATGTTCATAGGAAATGTAAATTAAAGTCAAATGAGGGAAGACAATAACTAGGGGGACTCCACAGAGTTCTAGTAATTATTCTGGTAATAATTATTCCCTAGTAATTATTCTGGGAATAATTATTACCCAGAATTATTGTGGAATGCACCCATGGACACATGGTGCACCCACCTGCCAGCATGAAAGACAGAGGGTTTATATTAGCACTGAACAGGGACACAAGTATCACACTGTTTTCAGGCTGCATCCCAGTTACTGCAGTGTGAAAACCACTAACATACATGATCACTTGCAAAAGTCATGGATGGTGGGGTGACATAGGACAGCAGCCCAGAAATCTGCATCTGATTTATTTTTTTTACTCACTGTTAGGTGTCACTGTGTTTAACATGACAATTCACATCCCATAAGAGCTCTGTTTATAAAAGTTACACATATCAGAAAAATATGGAAGACATTTCCTTGTTCTTGCTCATGTTTTCCTGTCTCAATAGAATGTAGCCTTTCAGAACTGAAATCCAGGATGACATATGCAAACAAGCAGCTTCACAGATATACACATTCCTGTTTTGTCCTGCGTCCTGAATGCTGCCAGTCAGGAATCAAATGCCAATTCTGACGCTCTGAAATTACTTGAGGAGGGAAATCCAGCCCACAGTTGTCCCATTGCTATGCAATGTACAGAAGGAATCATCTGATATATATGGTCCGGTAAGAACTTTCTGCAATATTTTGATCGTCAGATCACTTTTATCACAGATTTCTCTTTTATTGCTATGAGGAAGACCCTTTTAGACCTTTATAATCACAGACTGAACCATTTTTTTTGCTTGTTTGTGTTATGCTATCTCCCTTCTCCCTTTTTCTTTTCTTCCTTGCAACAGCACTGTGAAAGGCCTATTGTCGAGCAGTAGGGTTGTGACATTAGGGTCAAATCCCTTTGCTCACATTCCCTCATCTCCTCTGTAAGGGATGAAATCCAAGTGAGGGAGTGACATGCAAAATTGTACAGAGCTTTGGAGGACTCACATTATACAAGATGTTGCTCCAGTTCAAGCACATTCTTGACTCCTGCTAAACCCAATGTGAAACGGTATTAAAGTCTCCGTGAGTTGCAGTGACCGCACTTAATGCATTGCTCATATTTCCTGCCCTTACTTCCATGCACAATATTCATTAATTTTGGACAGCCTCAATTTTCTTGTCACCACCTAGAAGCCTGTATAACCATGGACAGGATCTAGTCTATGCCGTATTCCTTAGTTCTGGATTGATTTGCTTCCATGAATGGAAGCCAAACCTTCTTTTCCACACAGTTCCTCTTCTGGATGCTGCACTGACATACTGGCTGTATAACATTTCCAGCCCAGTGGCACTTACTGAGTAAATTGCACAACGTATCCATTTTAGAAAGCAAGCATGATGATTTTCAGAGGTGCTGGTTCTGCTGAACTGCATTATCTTGTTGAGGCAACACAACTAAAAATTATAGGAGCAGAGTTGATGGAAGACAAGGGATTTCAAAATTATACACATTTTGAACATAAGAAGCGTGAGCTGTAAAAAATTCATTCTCATTGCTACTGTTAGCATTCACAGTTTCAGAAACAGACAAATTTTGATTGCCTCCTCTATTTATTTTTAATAGCACTATTTGCAAGAGAAATACCATACCGCTGGAGCACCATGCCTTTGGGGTCGATTAGATATAGTCTTCTGCACAAGACTTACAGAGCTTGCATCATGTTAAGAGAAAAAATGGATTAATATCAGTGCCATGCAGAACTGTGTCATTTTAGGGTATCAGAAAGTCCTGCTTACATGTATCCCTTTCTTTATGGAGGAGAGGAGGCACTTGTGCATTCTGGATCTTGTTAGTGAATTTTAGCTGGCTACACCCAGTGTAAGTTGTTTTAACTTTTTTAACTCTGACAGCCACTACTGAGGACAATAGAAAAAATTTGCACCATCAGAGAATTTGTGTTGTTTGTTTGTTTGTTTGTTTTTCAACTAACAATAAACAAGTGGTACATAAATAAAATACCTAATATTTTGTGGTTTTCAATCTCTATTGTATTTCTTGAGATGGCTGTGGGTGTTGTTCTGATTTGTCATTCTGCCTCTCCGAATAATGTCATCCTCTTTCCTTGCAGAGTCGAGTCTGGGCTGTTTTGCTCCAGCAGACACTCTGACAGCCATCTTCATCGGCCAGTAGATGTCATTGTGTTTCCACCGCAGAAGCACATCAAACATATTCATCTGGCTGCAAATGCCTGTCTGGTCCTGCAAACAATACTGTTGAGTACTTAGGATTTTCTCTACCCTGCAGCAAAATATTTGTTAAAAATTCTTAGCCAGAAAAGAGTGAAAATTAAGTTCCAAGCATTTGATAGCTGTGACTAACTAGCCAGAATACCCTTGGCTTCAGCTAATGTAGTGCCAATGGTGTTATACAAACACAGCTTACTCAATAGGACACAAATCATTGTTAATAAACTATTACAAAAGATGCCAACAGAAGAAGATAGAAATAATGTCTCATGGATTAGCCAGCTTCTTTAGGCAACCAACTCATTCTGCTGTGAGGTCATCTGTTCTTCAATACTCAGACAGGACTGAGAATTTATACTTCAGAACTTTTTAGACCTTCAGAGTGTAATGAAAAGAGGCTGTAGTCTGTTATTTTTCAGTTATTTTATTCTGGACTATGTTAACAGGTTCCAAATTTTCATGATATAATATTTGCGATGTAATTAGAAAGTTCCATTTGAAGTCAAAACTTGGTAGCAATAGAGAAGGAAACACTTGGCAGTGGTACAAGAGGTAGGGTTTTCCAAAAAGTCTGACATATTTTTTATCAGTAAAAACTCAAGAGAAATAATTTAACCATCATCTTGCAACATCCATGCTGGAAATGGCATGGAGGGCCAAATTCCCTGCTGGCAAAAACCAGTGAGGCCCTGCTGGCTCTAACAACACAGGAGACCCTTGACAGATTCAGTAGAGATCTGGTGTTTTGCAGTGTGTTTAGAGTCCCAGGGGCCAGTGTGAAACTGAGTGAAGTCAACGGAAATCTTTTGCTTTTTGGCAGTGGGCTATGGATGAAGCCATGAATCAGGTTTTCTGCAGGCTGGCGCAGCACATCTGTCTTGGGGTGAGGCAGCTGAAAGGCACAGACTTGGATTTGAAAGGACAAGCTTCATTTCACTCAGGCTCCACTAGCTCAGGAATAACCTGAGATGGCACAAGACAAACTGTTCCTCCCTTAGAGTGGCTCATCCTCTTGCTTGATCATGGAAACATCTAAAACTCTTCTTGGACTGGGAGACTTCTGAGGTAGGTGACTGGATTGGGTTGAGAGGGTCCTTTAAAGATCATTACATCCAATCCCCTGCCATAGGCAGGGACATCTTTCACTAAATCAGGTTGCTCAACGCCCTATCCAGCTTGACCCTGAACACTTCCAAGGTGGACAGAGTGGCTGGAGAGTGGCTAGGCAGAAAGAGACCTGGCCTTTTTGGGTACTGGTCAACAGCCAACTGAACATGAGCCAGCAGTGTGCCCCAGTGGCCAAGAAGGCCAGTGGCATCCTGGCCTGTGACAGGAATAATGTGGCCAGCAGGAGCAGGGAGGTCATCCTTCCCCTGTACTCGGCACTGGTGAGGCCACACCTTGAGTGCTGTGTCCAGTTCTGGGCCCTTCAGTTCAGGAAGGACATTGAGACACTTGAGCGCGTCCAGAGGAGGCAATGAGGCTGGTGAGGGGCTTGGAACACGAGCCCTGTGAAGAACAGCTGAGGGAGCTGGAAAAAAGGAGGCTGAGGGTGACCTTCTCACTTTCTACAACTCCCTGAAAGGTGGCTGTAGTTATCTGGGGCTCGGTCTCTTCTCCCAGGCAACCACTGGGAAGAATGAGAAGACAGTCTAAAGCTGCACCAGGGGAAGTTTAGGTTAGACATCAGGGAAAAATTCTTCACTGAAAGAGTGGTTGGGCACTGGAATGATCTGCCAAGGAAGGTGGTGGAGTCTCCATCCCTGGACTTGTTTATAAAAAGACTGGACGCAGCACTCAGTGCCATGGTTAATTGATGAGATGGTGTTGGTCATAGGTTGGACTTGATGATCTCAAAGGTCTTCTCCAACCTAGTTCATTCTGTGTTTCTGTGGGTCACCCACAATTATGGATGGGAACTGTGGCTGTTTCCAAGCTTGGATATGAGATGTATTGTATACATACAGAGGTCCTGTAAATGAGGACCCCTTGGACTATCTGGACCACCAAACTCTTGCACTTGGATGAACTACAGCAGTGTCTTCTGAGCTGTACTGTGACAGAACATGTTTAAGGACCACAGCAGCCTCACCTGCTGTCTTACAGATAAATTCACCTGCAATTAGAGCTATCCATGGTGCAGAACTAGTCTTTATTAATATTCCAAAGTAGTCTCTTGCAAAAAAAAAAAAAAAAGTGTTGTGACAAAACATCACCCATTTCCTGCACACCACTCCACAGTCATGACATACATGCTATGGCTGCTCACTTTCCAAAGCACATGGAAGAAACTTTATACTAGTCAACTGAGAGCAGTGTCAGGCTGCTGAGCTCCCAGTGCTGTGCCTCCAGACTTTCACATTTACCTGGGATTTCTCATTCGAATAAAATAATTTAGAACTGCCCCCTGGTAATTTTTTTGATCTACATCAGCTGATCCATAAATATCAAATAAAAAATATGCAGCACTGTCTTAAATAGTTGTGTTCCCAGCTCACTACTTCCTCATCTGATTCCTCTCAGTCCTGTTCCCTATCCCATGCAGCCAGGGGATACATTTGGAACATTTATCTGAGGATTTAGCTGACTAAAAACACACCATAAATTTTTCTTCTTTCAGGTGAACACTTTTTTCCATGTAACTGACTATGTCATTGCAGTGTGAAGGTGTAAAGGAGAAGAAAAATGTAAAGGATAAAATGTAAAGGACAGGAAAATAGATCTCTTGTTTTTCTGTCTGCCTGAGGATATCCTCACAGAGGTGGAGACAGTGGCGAGATGGATATGGGAGTCCAAATTGCTGTCATTAATCTGGACTTCAGTAAGTATCCTCTGTCTCATTTTTCCATCTAAAACAGTGGAGATAATGCTATTCACTGACTCATTTCACCTTAAGAAACATATTATCAAGGTTGTTAAGGCATTTACATACTACAGAAACTAGAAAATTCCCACTCCTGCAAAAGACCATGGAGAAATGACTGATTCTACTTGTTGTACCAAATGCACTAGTGAAGAAGATCACTAATTTTAAAGTGACAGTAAAAATACTGGCCTATCTCACTTCCTAAGTATGCCTTGGATATCCTTGCCAACACAAATGTTCCAATTTATTATTAAAAAAATAGTAGTTGATGATGTAATTAGAGCCTGTGTGAACACACTTCCAGAAGGGAGATGAATGAAGACTTTCTGAATATCGTACATTTTGATAAATCTAAATTTTACTGCATTTGTTTATGTGGCTATTTAAATATTCTACAACTTCCAATGTAATTGTGCATGAGTTTGCATATCTTTTCTTGCTTAGAGCAAATCCAAGTCTGGGAACACTCAGGTACAGGGGGAGGTTTTGCAGCAGGGTTCAGGTGTTAAGGAAATGACCCTTAGATCCCAGATGGCCAGAACCCAGTCTGACCATCCATTCTGAGACCCTCTGCCAGTCACACTCCTGAGACCAGAGACTGGGACTGCTGGGAGCAGAGGTCCTTCAGCGAAGGCAGCTCCAGTGTGCCGATGGGAGCCCCACTTGACTCGCTCCACACTGCACTCACACAGTCAGGCCAGGTTTCCTTACCAGTTTGGCTCTTCTTTTCCCATAGCAGAGTCTTAGATGTCTAGTTCTGTTTATTCATAGCACAGCAACACAGAAACTCCCACAGCTGGTGTCCAAGGAGGACCCTCAACAAAGGAGCCTTCACCTGTCTTCATCTCCTTTGTTATCCAAAAGGCCAGCAGTTCCCAGCTCCTGAAGTGTCTCTCAGTGTCCATTCACCTGGACTCTTCATGACTTTTGTTATCCCAAAGGTTTGTCTCAGGCTCCCACCTGCTCAATCTGCATTTCAATCTGCATTTCAATCTGCACCTTGCAAGCCCAGCTACCTGGATGAGAGGTGTTTCTCAACTCAGAGAACCAGGTACACTGGCCATGGCACCCAGGGAGATGCCTGATCCGGGGGTGGCTGCACTGCTGGCCTACATGAATGTCACTTCAAGAGCACCTCTGCCACCATGAATTCCCTCTAATTACAGAAAGGCATCTGTCTTAGACGTGTCACTTGGGTTTCCTGTGCACACCCTGGCTTGTACAGCCATGAATCTCTAAGACACCGCACTAAGAGACATAAGAACAGATGTGTTGGAGGTTAGGGGTTCTTCCTTTTTTGTTTGTTTTCTGCCATGGCATTTTTCTCCAGTTTCTTTTCTTTTTTTTTTTTTTTTTCCCACCTGTTTGGCTAGAACTAGACTCTGCTAAGTTTAATTTATTTAATTAAAGCCATGATGCTTATTCACAAAATCACAGAAACATAGAATGGTTTAGGTAAGAAGGGACCTTAAAGATTACCTGGTTCCAACTGCCTGCCATGGGCAGCGACAGCTTTCATTTCCCCAGCCTCCCTCTGCAGTTGGTACCACTATGGTCCCAACAAAATCCCAACATACCTTAAGAAGCTGGTCTAACACTGACAGGTCAAACCCCCTTTGGTTCCTCCTGCTGTCTGTGGTGGGAATTGGGACACTTGGGCACCTTGCTGCCCAGCTCAGGCACCTGACTTCCAAGGAACCAAAATGATGAACTGGCTCCTGACTCCTGGTGAGTGCAGTGCCCATTTTTGCTAACCATAACACCAGTCTGTGAACCCACCAGGCTCTGCATCCTTCAGTTGCAAGGCAGCTTTATCTATAACTTGAATCTCTTGACCAGTTGTAAAAGATAGAAAATATGAAATTTTACAGCAGCTGAAAATTTAAGCAAGAAAACCTGTTCATGTTCATGCATAATAATTAATCTTTAGCGAGGTTATTTGTAATCATGTTAATAACCTATTTATTCTAACTGTTCTTAGTATAGCATCATCACAAAAGCCTCTTGGCGTGCTCAGTGTGGAAAGTTGAGATGCTATAATGATGTCAAAATGAAATGCTGTCAGCGCGAATCCATAAAATGACATAACGGTGTCAGAAATGAAAGGGAACCATATGAGTGTGTGTTCCAGCACCACACAAAAATTTGTGAGAGGAAAGGGTGCCACAACTGGGGGACAATGTTTGTTATGACAGAAATGCTCAAGAAGCTAAAAAGGGAAACCATGTTTGCCAGCCACATCACTTTTAAATCCAGGAGATTTATGAAGAAGTTGTGCTAATTTCCTCTATAAATATCTCATTGAGCAGAAAAGTGCTTTGTGTTGCAGAAAGTGGTTTTTAACTAGTTATAATTCCAGGTTTCTTTTGAAAGGGAATAGAAAGGTTCATTGCATTGTTTGTGTAAGTAAACAGTCATTTTTCTTTTGAAAGAAAAAGAAAAACAAAATACTTCTTATCCACTTATCCTCCTTAAGGAAACTCACATCCCATGACTCAAATACCATCTTAAAGAAAGGACTCTCTAGGCATTGCAGGTAGGACAAATCTATCCCTATATCTATTTTTTAATGGTTACAAGTTATTAGAAATTCACACATCCTTTCAGGAAGGATCAGTGTTTTGCAGCTGTTCACCTCCTTACCCTGTAACAGCACGCTCAGCAATAAAACCTGAGGCAGAAGAAGGAGGGATGCAGAGCTGGTTTCCAAGTGGGTCAAATTCAGCAACTGTCTGGGCATTGGTCTGCCCATGGGAGGTGGTGGGTGGTTGCCTTTGCTTTGCTTTGCTTGCTGTTTTTTCCTCTTTTCTTCGCCAATGAAACTGCCTTTATATCACCTTGGGAGTCCTCTTGCTCTTTTTGTTCTTCCTATTTCTTCTGGGTGGGGGAAGTGAGTGAGCAGCAGTATGGCTACTGAGATGCTGGACAAGGCCAGCCCACCAGGGATGTGAACTGAATGAGTTAAACACACACCTCCCAAGTTTAAGGAATAGCTTGCATTTACCTCATTACGTTTGTGACACAGACTTTGAGATATAAGCTCTCTCATAACCAAAACTATTTCTAAACTTATCTCAAAGTCCTATTTAAAGCCAGGTGCTGTGGAGAATGTAGTAAAAGGTGAAATAACATGCTGCAAGAGCAAGCAGCCAGCTTCATCTGCTGCAGCAGAGACACAAAATTTCATCTGGTCGCTCTCATCCACGCCTTATTCAATGACTAAACTAAAGCCCATGACGATAAGCTAAGAATTTGCAGAAACTGGGTGCTGACCTGACTTGGCTTCTGGGAAAGGACATGGTTAAGCTCCCCTAGCACCAGTGGGAGCAGCCTGGCTCCAAAACACTTTTGACATGATTTACTGATGGTAATGAATTTGCCATAACATTTGCTTAGACTATGGTGTCTGAGGTTTTATTATCTTCATTATTAAGAAGAGTTGTGTCACTGCTGTTTGGAGTATTCTGACTTCAGATTCTCCTGAAACCAAACTACACCTGTCCCTGTGATTGACTACCTGTCCATAGCGCCTGGAGTGGCACTCATGCTAGAGGATGGGTTTTAATGAGAGTTTGAAGAATCAAACATCTGAAGAGTCAAACTCTCATGGAATATGTGCACACAGAACAAAACCACCCTTATTTTCTGGTTCTTGGTGATTGTCCTGGATTATATGGTCATACAGTGGTAAATACTCTGACTGTATTACAGTGATCTGGAAAGTGTTCCTGACAGGTTATATTAGCTTACATTAGCATCCACCTTATCCTAAAAACTTGAGTGCAATCTATACTCTTGGTAGAAGTTCAGGGTTTCATCCCCACTGCTGTCCCATAATGTCTCTCCTAGGAGAGAGTGATCCCACTTTGAGACACATCCAGTCCTTCTTCATGTCAGCAATGGAAGCGAGGGTACTGGCCTCGACTTGAAACCTGGATTTTATGTGGCTAAAATAAGGCCAGCTGCAAACACCATGTTAATGAAGATTATTGACCAGATTATGCCCAAAGTTTCAGCTGCTGAGAAGAGCTTTTAGAATCACAGAATCATAGAATAGTTTGGGTTGGAAGTACCTTCAAGATCATGTAGCTCCAGCCCCCCTGCCATGGGCAGGGTCACCTTTCACTAGACCAGGTTGCTCAAAGCTGCCTCCCAACCTGACCTTGAACACTTCCATGGATGGGGCAGCCACAGCTTCTCTGGACAACCTGTTCCAGTGCCTCACCACCCTCGCAGTAAAGAACTCCTTCCACATATCTAACCTGAATGTCCCTTCTTTCAGTGTGAATCATTACTGCTTGTCACTACAGTCCTGACAAAGAGTCCCTCTCTGGCTTCCCTGTATGCCCCTGCAGATGCTGGAAGGTTGCTATGAGGTCTCTGCACAACCTTCTCTTTTCCAGGCTGAACAGCCCCAACTTTCTCAGCCTGTCTCCATGGGGAGGTGCTCCACTCCCCTTGTCAACATCGTGACCCTCCTTTCCTAAGTGCCTGTCTGCTCTCAGGGCTTATGCTTCATTGGCCAGTGCTTGATTTGAACAAAGGAGGTTCCAATCACTTTTTTTCAGCCAAGGTGGGTTTTTTTTAACAAAAACTGTAAATTTCATTCATCAGAAATATTCCATCACTGGATTTTTGAGGTTTTTATCTTCAGCTGCCCATACTAAGGAAAAAAAAAATAGTATGGAAGCCTGAAAAGTTCATGTTGATGTTTTACTACACATTTTCATTCTGTGATTACAAAATTTCTTTCATTTCCTTTATACAAAACAAAAGAACTGAAAGAAACACTTGAAGTTGAAATAAAATATTTAATTTCAGTCAGGAAAAATGTAGGTTTTACATGACCCACAAATTTTGTCAGAATTTCTGATTCCTAAGGCATTTGGAATAATTATTGAGTGATGATTCAAAGCAAGTTTTTAAAATATCCATAAAACTTTCCAGTGAAATAAAATCCTACCTAAAAATGTCTGAACATTTTGAAAAGTGGTTACATCACATTAGCAATGGCTGAAAATCAGAAAGCAATATTGATCATTTCAAGGGAAAGATACTTTTCTGCAGTGAATTTGCAACTTTTTTCTTCTACAGAAATGGCAGTAAAAAAAATTCATTTTCATTCCTCAACAGATATTCAGGCAGATTAAAACTCTCCTGGAAATCTCTGAAGGTGCTGCTGATTTCAACTAAAAAACAGGTATTTTCAATTTTGACAAAATATTTTCATTTTATAGGAATAGCTCATTAGGCTATCATTTATGTAAAATATGCTCCCCAAAGTAGTAAAGAAAGTGGAAAATCATTATTCATATTATGGTAAAATGGGGATCTGTTTTAAATTTTTTCTATTAAAATTTTGATTTCTTCAAGAATGTCTTTTTTTACGCCCCTGTATGAGCAGAATTTCACTCAAAGAAATTCTCCAACATCTTATGTACATTTTAAAAGTATGTTTATTGCTGTGTCAAATGTGTCTCACTGGAAAAAGCTATTGACTTTTCCATTCTATTTTTTTAATTTTACTACTCTTGTGTGTTGGAATACTCCAGGTAGGTGCTGTGTATGCTTCTGATTATGCTGTGTTACACAGCAGGGAAACCTCTTATCTCAGACTGGTTGCCTGGTTGAGGGAAAAAAAAAACACATTTAAGGTTGTAAACACAGCTGTGGCAGAAATATTTTCTATTTCCTTGATGTTTGTTTTAATGTACTAAAAAGACATAATTACAGAAGTTTGCAAAAGTGCCAAAGTGTTAAACACAATAGTAGGTTGGTCTATGTGTTTCTATTATATGTCTATATGTCTTCAGATGTAGCTTTAAACAGTCCAAGAAAATCTTTAGAAATGTCCTTTCTACTTTACACTCTGACTTGCCCTCATAAATAAAGTACAGAATTTTCAGAAAAAAAATAATTTAAAAGTAATCTCATAGCTACACTGGTATTAAGAAGTGTTCAAATCTTGTTCTTGCCATTTTTCATGCCAGCTTGAAGATTTGTGTTTCTATTGTTTCTTTTTTGACTCTGTGCAAATACTTTAAAGATAGGAAATTTGCAGATTTGTGGAAAAAAAAAAAAGAATAGGGGTTTTGTAAATCTAACCACTGCAACTTCATTTGAAGAAAATGAAATCTGAACTCTGAAAGAGGACAATGCCTTTTTTTTCAGCTTGCAAAGAAGTAGAGTAATGCAATCCCTTTTATTTCCTATTTAAATAAAGGCAGAAGCGTTTTCATCTGTGGCGTGTAAAGTCTGCTTTGCAAAGAATAAGTTCAGAGCACACACATTGTAAGTATTTGCCAAGAGCACTGGGTTTATATTGGTTGAGTAAACAGCACTATGATATTACAATTATAAAAACAAAATGTGCAGAAAAATGTGATTCTCACTCTTTTGTTAACACTCTATTAGCTCCTGAATTCCTAGTGAGAAAAGATTAAATGTGAAGACCTCAGTAAAGAGCTCTGCTCCATTCAAGCTGCAACACCACCAATTACTTCACCGAAAAAAGAACTAGATTTGATAGAGAACCTCAGTCCAAATCCCGTTCACGAACACCTGAAGCCATCTCCCCTGAAGTCCTATGTAAAATAACACTAATGACATCCTGGTCACTTCAGTTTATGGAAGATTTCACCTTTTATATCACATTGTAAAAGCAAACAAAGGGCTGCATACAGTTCTTTTGACTGTGGCTGGAAAGACTCACACTGGCAGCAGTGCGCATTTGGATGACACTGTACCATCCTTTCACTCCACCCACAACTATTATTTCATTGCCCAGAATTGTTGTAATATGACTGCCTCCCTTCATAATCTCTGCATTTTATCTAGCTTCTTTTCCAAAGCCAGAGAGGATAATTGTCATCTTTTGTGTAACACAGCAGAAAGGCTGAGGACAGGCTTAAGGGCAATGGCTTTCTCAGTCTATCCCTACCTTCTCTAGACTGCAAGTTCACTGAGGCAGAGAGCAACAGCAAGCATCACGAGGTTTTCTCAGCTGCCTAAATACAGTAACAGTGCCAGAGGAAGAAAAGATTTTATGTCCATCCTATCACAATGGACTCCTCCAGCAAAATGGGATGCAGAGAGGACAGCTGAGAACCAAGCACAAGAGCTGAAATGAGTAGGGTAAGGCAGAACCTACAGCTCTGAGGTTCCAGGTATTGAACCTGGAGAGGGAACGTGGGCACACAAAGCTTCCATCTACTCCCACTGAAGCCAGTGGAGACTCTTTCTCTTGGTTTAGCAGGACATGGATCATGGGGGTGTTTTGTGTCAGGTGGGTTCCCTGTGGAGATCAGGGCAAGAGGAAGATGTGGCCATGCACACTGTGTTGTAAAGAGCTGTAGGGTTAACTGCTGTTCTTTCACATGATGAAAAGTCCCAAAGCCAAGCTTCATCACACACACACCATTTCTAATACAGAATAATTCTGAAATCAGGGTGATGCGATGTTGTTTGGCAGTATGGGAGGAAAAAGTGCAACTTTTTATGAAACTGACAAAAAGATGTGAAGCCCAGAAGGGAAAACAGCAATCATTTGCTCTGGTTCCCTGTACAGCATAAGCCGTACAACCTTGTTTGGTGATGTCTCCATCATTCTTTCTTCTTCTGCTTGATCCAAAGATCTCACTTAGAAAAGGAGGCATCTTCGTGAAAAAGTATGAGTCATGCAGAAGCAGCCATAACCTTTTGGACTTCTTTTCAAAAATTAATTTATGCTTTTTGAAAAAAAGAAAAATTGTAAACCAGGTCTTATTTCTAATCCAAATGCATTTTCACTTAAATATCTTTAATGAAAATTCTTTTCCTTCTGTAGGTATCCACCCAGGTAATACTTTTCCTCAAAATATGTGCTTGCATATTCAAAATCTGTCTCTGAAGAAAACCACCTTATTTCTCATTCCCAAACCAAGGCACTTTCTTAAAAATACAAGAATGAGCAGGCTTGTAGAAGCCCAAATTATACAGCCCCAAGAGCTATTTTTCAGTCAATGACTAGAGAACATTGTGATAAAGAAATCTTAGCTGAAGAAGAAAATAACCTCCATTTTTTCCAATAAATTAAGATCTTCACAGGAATGTAATATGAATCTTAAAGCAGAGCATCTTGATGTTTCTTGCAGCAAGCTCTCTTTCAAGGACAAAGATGTAATTCAAAGATGTAATTCAAAGACGAAAAAATGAATACCAGAAAAAGAAAAGTCTTTTCCTCCATGCTTATAAATATGGTGGTGACCTTACAGAGCCCCTTGAAGAGACAGCACTGACAACACAGCCAGTGACATCCAACTTCCCTGAAGGGCTGCTGGCAGCTGCAGACTGGATTGTGAAAGATGAAAGAGAAGAAGGTCCCCCTGTACCACATAGGGAACTTTTAGGAGACCAAATTTGAATTATGGTAGTGTACGTTTCAGTGAAGAACATAAAACCTAAGGCAGGACATGGGATGAAATGAAATAAAAATAATGTAGTCCTGGAATTACATGGGGAAAGCCAAGCATATACTTACTTTAGAAGTATTATTAAAAAGGCAAAGCTATAACTGAAGAACCGAACACAACATGGGTTTTATGACAGATGCATGTTATTATTTCCTAGATATATTCTTCTGCTAGCTAGAATATGTACTGTTGGTGAGTACATATTGATAAACTTAATAGGTAAGGCCAGGCAGACCATGTAAGGAATAAGTAATAGCTACAGAACCATATGACAAGACATGTGCATTTTCCATTTCAATCTTTAACCTGCAAGGTGTCCTTGTGCCTTGTTCAGTGTCCCTTCTCATATTCACTGCTCCTGCCGTTTAATTGCTGTTGTTAATTTCTTCATGGATTTGTATATGGTCTAACACTGCCTGACTTGAGCTGATTGCACAGACATTAGCTAAGCAGGAGTTTTCGAGATTTTTTCCTAAGGCTGCCATCATCTGCAAATCCTTCAAGGTCTAAATTATAAAAGTTTGGCTGACCTCTGTAGGAAAACAACATATTAGATCATTATAAAAAGAGCAAAAGGAAAATTGCAAGCTTAATTCCTGAGATTTGTAAGTTAAAATCCACAAGGGCCTGGAGGCAGGCTTCCCTGAGCCCCTCAGCCAGCAGCCCTACCCTGCCCTGCCCCACTGAAAGCACACCAAAGGGCCTGAAGAGCTGTGCCTCGGATTCTTTGAGCAGTCATCTTTTTAACAGGGATGTCAGAGGTCTAGGAAAGCATTCCTGTGGCATTGGGATGCAAAGGGATTTATCTCCCATCTGAAGTCCTGCAGAGAGGCAGCAACAACCCTGCTCCTGTCTGAGAGGCCGACAAGTGAGTTACAGCTGAAGGAGATGTGACAGGCGAGAGAGAATAAGCAGAGTGAATGCCTGTGCTGGAGATGAATCAAACCTCTTCCTCAAGGAGCAACTGCCTTTGGCTACCCAGAGCTAAAAGCTACAGTAATAAATTTTAAGGCCTGAAAAGATCATTACAGTCATTCAGCCCAGCTGCCCACTCATCCAGGATGCTGAATTTCCTGAAGTCGTTCATGCCTGCCCCTCCTGCTGCCACAGCTGAGGTCCTTTCCTCCTCTGCTCTTGGTTGGAGGCCCTTCCCAGTATGTCACTGCCATCACTGTCTGCCGTGCCAGATGTCTGCAGTGCCCTCCCTGTGGCACCGCCTCTGGGCAGCAAGAGCAGCTAGAGCAAATATTTTCCCTGTAGTGTTTCTGGCAAAGAGAGATTTTACATTCAGCTCTCCAGTGGTGCTAGCTCATGCTCTGCATCAGAGCAGCAGCTCCAGCAGCAGCTTGGCCCATGCAGCTCCAGATCCACACTCAAACATCTGTAGTGGAACCTCCGGGCAACTGTGCAGGGAGCCTTGATTCTGCAGCTCTCACTGCTGACCCAAACTGCAGAGAGGAGAGGGCTCCACCTGGTTTGTGCCTTGGCTTTCTTTGAAACCACTGGGCCTCACATCAGCTGAAGCACCTACAGTTCTTGGAATAACAAGATATAAACAAAATATCCAACTACCTGAGGAGCAGGCAGGTAGAAGAACAGCTCCATTGGGAGAAGCTGGGTTTTCTGATAATGGTTCTCTGCTGGCCTCCATGACCTTAGAAAGAGGGAAGCATTACATTGCAATGGAAGCATATGGGCTAGAAATGGGAAAAAAGGACTAGGACAGACTTTTCCTGGAACATCCTGCCCAGCCCAGGGCACATCTCCATATTTGTTGAGATGGCTCACATCCATGTGGAGCCCATGAATGGAAGAATAATGTGAGTTCCCCATCTGCCCCATGAGCTTATATGGACAGAGCTCCAAAATGCAAAGGAGTGGTCGAGTTCACTGAATATTTCTCTTTCTGGAGGAACAGGCCATGACTCAGCTGGGACTGCAAGGCAATGCCCTGCCTTGGGAAGGCTGTGATGCTTCAAGAAACAGCTAAGCAACCCCTCAGCAACCCTGGAAGGCATGCTGTGAGAAAGGATGGAAGTGGGGATGCAGGCAGGAATCTCTTAACGTCACCTTGTCCCCCGCATTTTGCTCAGCCTGCTACAGCTGACCTTAACAGGAAGACCTAGCTCCTCTCTTCACTCACGCTGGTGCAATTTGGAGGAAATAGGTGCAAGTGTACTCTTCTACTGTCAGCTCCTTGGCAACCGAAAGAGACAGTCACAGGTTGCCCTAAAAGGCAAATTCTAATTCCTAACATTGTATGTCATGGTTTTTATGTGCTGTGCAATTTACAAGCTGGACAAGCGAGGCCAGCAGAGCCTAGTCTGTGGCCAAGCCTGGCAGTGAATCCATCAGCCATGGAAATGCCAAGGTGACAGGCTCACTTCATTAGCTGGAGGCCGAGTGATTCTTGGGCATAAGAAACTGGAAGAGAAAAGGTTGTTCCAGGGATGGGAAATTACCCTTTTGGATGGATGACCCTTTTGGATGGAGGACTAAAACAATGCCTGCACCAGCGTTTGAGGGACCACGCAGGCTTTGATCCCAAGTTCACACGTGCATCCTTCCATCAAGACAAATGGTGACCTTCACGTGAACACAGACATCCTTTCCTTTAGGAGTGACTTCAGTTCCCCAAAGCAGAGCATGTCGTGCCTACATGGAGACATGCCCATTTTCCTCTCCCTGAACCAGCTGTGCCCAATGCCAGAGGCTCTTTAGAAAGCTATTGAAATGTGAGCAAAAAGTCTTAGATGAAAGTCAGACCTTCCTTGAGTTTTCCATCGGGTTTATTTCTCCTTCCCTGCTTGCAATTGCTGCTTTCCAAAATCCTTTCCTGCATTTCTCCCTTTCTCGCTGTCTTGTGAACATTTTTCTGGGCAGTTCACTAGCCCTCTCCACTGGATCCCCGATAGCTTTTGCCCATACTGAACATTTCAAGACTTTTGACCTTGCAGCACAATTTTTTTTTTTTTTTTTTTTTTTTGCCTTGGGTGAGAATACAAGGACTTTCAGTCCCTTTGCCTCCTCATTCCGAAAACAACCCCCTAGGTAAACAAGTCCTAAGCCTAAGATGAGGAAAGTCCTCAGTTGCAGAAGTTGTTGAATGGCAATCACCATTTTCTGATGCTGTAAAACAAGAGTTAATCTGTGTTTCCACTGCGGAGGGCTGTCTGGGGCTTTTTTTTTAAAGGAAGGGGAAAAATTTCCTTTCATTCTTTGCCAGCAATTTCCATGCAAATAAAGTTTCCCAGCAAAAACTCGATGCCCAAGAGAGAATATTTTATCCAGAAAGTGAAAGATTTTCTGTGAACAATTGCAAGATTTTATCCAAAAGTCTGAGAGGCTCATCCGAAATATTTCTCTCGTTGGCCGGAAACAAAGCGCTGCAGAGCGAGAGGGGACGGAGAGCCCTCCGTGAACCCGGGCGGAGGGTTCAGCCGGTGGGAGACTCCCGACCAGGAGCGGGGCAGGGCGGGGCGGCCGGCGGGCACCGGCCGGGACGCAGCGCCCGTCCCGCCGCGGGGCTCGCTCGGTCGGGGCCCCAGCGCCGCCCCCGTGGCAGCTCCCAGGCGCAGGCGGGAACAATCGCCGCGTTGTCCTGCCGCGGCCGCCGGCCCGGCGGCTCCCGCGCCCCGGTCCCCGTGCCCTGAGGGGACAGCGCTGGCGGGGCCGCCCGGCTCCGCGCCCGCCGCCGCCCACGGCCCGCGCGCCTCCGCGGCGCCCCCGCGCCCCGCTGCCGGCGGCGCTGCCGGGACACACGGACACACGGACACAGCGCCCACCTCCCCCGAGGGGCAGCGGGGATCGGGCCCGAACGGGCCGCGGGGGCCCCGGGCAGCCGCTCAGGCGACGCGGCGGGCATGTGCCGGTAAACAATGACCGTATTGTGAAATGGAAAACAGACTCCGGCTCCCTCCGAACCGCCCGCTCCCACCGGATGTGTTAAATAAAAACCGCTGGGGGAAAACAGCAGAAAGGCAAGAAAATCGGGTTCGGCCTGGGAAGGACGGGGGGCAGGAAACCCGCAAACAGGCGGATTTGTGTGCCCTCAGCCCGGTAATCCTCGCACGGACTGCAACGGCGGCGGATGCCTTCAGAAAAAAAAAAAAAAAAAAATCAGCTTGGGGGGTTTGCGGTTGGATCTGTTGGGCTTCTGCCTTTTTTTTTTTTTTTTTTCCCTTGCCCTGCTACTGAATAAAACAAGAGGAAACTTTCTCTGCGCAGAGATCCAGATTTCCCCGGTGAGCTGTACAAGCAGCCTGTCGGGACAGCTTGCCCAGAACCCGCCGCGGCTCCAGAGCTGCCGAGGCTGGGTGCGAGACCGGCGCCCAGCTCCTCTGCCGTTCTCTCCCCTAAAACGGCACCTTCCTGCCCGAACGTGTTGAAGTGCAGTGCCCTGGAATTTATGACACAAATGGGCTTTCCTCCCCCTCTACGTCTGCTTAAAACCTCTACCGTCCCTTCTAACTGGATGCAAACTGGGAGCTTTAATAAACTTACTCTCCCCTTCCCCAGTCATAAACATATATCCCTCTCTGATTCCTCTCTTTACAAAAAAAAAAAAAAAAAAAAAAAAAGGGGGGGAAGGGAAAAAATAGAGTGGGGAGAGATATTTCCAATGGATTTAAGTAAGTGAAACATGTAATGAAATGCTTAGGGATTTGTTTAATATGATTTTATATGAGCTGTGGACATTTCCAAAGCAAACAATAAGTTCAAGTACAACATGCACGGTTGTGTTACAAGTGTTACTCAGCTGGCTGGGAGATCTTCGGTGAGCAAACAGGCTAAATCTGGAGAGTAAACAACTTCAGAAAAATCTACAACTCCAGGTCACTGAAAACAGCCTTTTATTTGTTTTCCTTAGTGTCTAGTAAAATTTGATCCTTTTTTTTTTTTTTTTTTTTTTTGCAACACTGCTGCGAAATCAGCAGGGACGGGCATCACCGGACCTGGCTGCGTGGATGGGTGCGGGAGAACGACCGCGTGCAGGTGAAGGAGGGTGCTGCTGGCCGGAGCGCTGTGGGGACGATACCCCCGCACAGCTCCGGTCGCTTCTGTGGGGCTGTCACCCGGAAAGCGGGCTCTTGCGACAGCCTCCGAGTGGAGAAGCCCCACGACGGCCTCACAGTGGTCCTGCCCACGCGTGAGGGTGATTTGCGCTCCCTTCGTGAGGGGCTCCTGACCCTGGGCCGGAGGCAGACCAGACTGCGAGCATCGCCCCGGAGGCTTGAGGAACGCACGTTCGTGGGGCCGAGAGGTCACAAGCGAACTTTGAGGGGCTCCGGAGCTGGCGAGAGAGTCGGGGGCTCTCCAGCCACGGGCACCGTGCCACGGACAGGTTGCCTTTGCCGAAATCCGCGGGGTAAGTGCCCCTAGGCCGTATGGTGCCACTAGCAGCTCCCCCACACCCCGACGGCAGGGCATTATGCCGGGAGTCTCCCGCTGGCTCCGGGCCGTGCTAGGGTCTTGGAAATGCAGGAAATGATGTAACTAAAATTCAAGGTACTTGGGGGTAATAGGGTTTGCTGTATTTAGCGCGGAGGTCCCGGACGTTTCCCCGGGAAAGGAGGACGGTCCGAGGGAAACAGCACGGTCAGACGCTAAATGGTTATTGTCACCAGATCAGAAATCGAGTTGGAACCAGGAGCGCCCGGTGCGGTGTCCCCAAGCCATCAGCGTAGCCAAGGGGGACCGGACGGCAAATCCGAGCGGCGTGGCTGCAGCCCTCCCCCCGGGCGCTGCGGGTGGAGGTGCGGGGGCAGCGGGCTGCGGGGCGGCGGGGCTGGCCGAGCCCCCTCGCCGGCTACAGGGGTGGGGGGAGCCGGAAACCTCCCAATCGCGGCGCTCCGACTCGGAGATTGCTGTTGGTATTCACTTTAAAAAGAGGTTGAATGGGACTCTTTTCCTCCTTTTTTCCCCCCCTCTTCTTTTTTTTTTTTTTTTTTTTTTTTTTTAAGCCAAAGCTTTGTTGTGCTAAACTAGTTGGACGAGTTAGGGTGTCGCTGCTCCCGATTGCTCTGGCCAATGGAACCCGATCCACCCTGCTGTGCGTAAGAGCGCAATTAAGGATTTAACCAAGCCTATGCTGCGCCCCAGCCAGCAGTCTGCCGGAGACAGACACCGCGCCGCAGCCTCCTCCCCCAGACATGTCTGCTTAGACCCGAGCAGCCCCGCCGCCAGCCCCAGCCCGCCCGGCTCCGAGCTATGACAGGAGTATTTGACAGAAGGGTCCCCAACATCAGATCCGGCGACTTCCAAGCTCCTTTCCAGACGGCTGCAGCCATGCACCACCCGTCCCAGGAATCTCCCACTTTACCCGAGTCCTCCGCTACGGATTCCGACTACTACAGCCCGGCGGGGGGAGCCCCGCACGGCTACTGCTCGCCTACCTCGGCTTCCTACGGCAAAGCGCTCAACCCCTACCAGTATCAGTATCACGGCATGAACGGATCTGCCGGGAACTATCCTGCCAAAGCCTATGCAGACTACAGCTACGCCAGCCCCTACCACCAGTACAGCGGGGCTTACAACCGCGTCCAGAGCTCCGCCAGCCAGCCAGGTGAGGGCCGGGGACCCGGGGTGTGCGAGGAGTTCCCGCGGCTTTGGGGAGGCTGGGGGAGCGCGCCCCAGCAGATCCCCGACCCACGGAGCACGGGGATGCGGCTTTCCCTGAACCAGAAGGGAAACTAAAAATAAATAAATAAATGGGGGGG
>NW_024519206.1:3889925-3904326 GCF_017590135.1 Pyrgilauda ruficollis | reverse complement strand
AACTGGGAGGGGAAAAAAAAAGTGGAGAACTGGTTTACTGGTCTACTTCTTTTGACCAGCCCGCATGATCTAAACTGTAAACTGCAGGACTAGTGCTTTAGCGCTTCTGTCAGCTGCCCCCGGGCCCCTACGGCTACCTCCCTCCTCCTTCCCCCGCAGGAAGAGGGAGAAAATAGCCGAGCCTTGTTGCGTGTCTCAAACTCAGGTTCGCGGTGTTGAAGAAAGTTTCCTTCCCCCTGTGCTGGAGGGGCGGGGGAGGAGACTGGGAGGGGGAGACCAGCAGTGGCGGGGCTGCGAAGCCGAGAGGGTTTTTCACCAGAAAGCGTCGCGGTTTTAGTGCTTTACTTCTTTGTAACTTGCTGTAGGTAAAAAAAAAAAAAAAAAAAAAAAAAAAGGGGTCAGGGAGGAGAAAAAAAAATAAACAACCCCGTGGTAAAGCCAAGCGGCTGGGGTTTGGCTGGGACGAGTGCGGTCGCGTCGGCGCTTGGGGACACGCCGGCGGCGGCAGGGGGATGGCGCGGCTGTGCGGAAGAAGTGGTCGATTCCTTGGGTCCGACTTCGCTCCGGACAGAGCTCTTCCCAGCAGGGCCCCAACCATCCTCCCAACGCCCGCGGCGGCCGCGCATGCCCTGCGCTCCCGCCCGCGCAGCGCTGCGCGCCCGGCAGGATGCCCGGGGCTGGCGTGGGAGGCGGAGGAGGAGGGCCGGGGGTGGCCGAGGCCGGTGTGGAGGGAGCGGGTTCCCCCCCCGTCTCACCGCGGGGAGCGGCTGCGGGAGCCCCGGGGGGAGCCGCAGGGGCCCGTCGGGCCGGCGCCGCTGCCCGGCCCGGCCCGCGGGCGGGATGCCGCCCCGGCGGCGCAGGCTGCGCGGCGCGGAGCGGAGCCTGTCCCGAACTTAACGTCTGCGTCTCTCTCCCGCTCTTGCGCCCGTGCAGAGAAGGAGGTGGCGGAACCCGAGGTGCGGATGGTGAACGGCAAACCAAAGAAAGTGCGCAAACCCCGGACTATTTATTCCAGCTTTCAGCTGGCAGCGTTGCAGAGGAGGTTTCAGAAGACCCAGTACCTCGCCCTGCCCGAGCGGGCTGAGCTGGCAGCCTCCCTGGGACTCACGCAAACACAGGTACCGCGAGCGGCTCGGCTCGACTCGGCTCGGCCCGGCGGGTCCAGAACCCGGGCTCGGCCCGGCGCGGCGGGAAGGGCTGGATCGGCCCCGCGGAGGGGCGGGAGGGCGGCGGGGCACCGCAGCCGCGGAGCACCGGCTTGCCAGGCGGGCATTAATGGTGTCGCTTTCCCTCCCCACTCCCCCTTTCCTCCCTTCTCTCTTCCCGCCCCGCTCCCAGGTGAAAATCTGGTTTCAGAACAAAAGATCCAAGATCAAGAAGATCATGAAAAACGGGGAGATGCCTCCGGAGCACAGCCCCAGCTCCAGCGACCCCATGGCCTGCAACTCTCCACAGTCACCTGCGGTTTGGGAACCTCAGGGCTCGTCCCGCTCCCTCAGCCACCATGCCCACTCACACGCTCACCCTCCAAACTCCAACCCGTCCCCTGCATCCAGCTACCTGGAGAACTCCACTTCCTGGTACCCCGCTGCCAACTCCATCAGCTCCCATCTCCAACCCCACGGCTCCCTACAGCACCCGTTAGCGCTGGCCTCTGGGACGATTTATTAGAGCCTGACCCTTTTTTTTTTTTTTTTTTTTGTTGTTCCTTGGACTCCTGTGTTTTACTGTTAAGGAATAATAACGAAAGGAATGCATATGGGGAATTTTTAAAAGGGAAAAGAAACAAACAAAAAGATTAAAATGTGTAAAGCTTGTGCATGTAACTTATTGCATTTCAAAGGAAACCCTTTTTTATACAATACGGACGTTTTTTGGCTCAGCTGTGGACACTATCATTGGTGCCTTGAAATCTATGACCTCAACTTTTCCAGAGACTTTTTTCAATGTTATTTTAACCCTGTAAATAATTGTAGATAGAGGAATTAAACTGTATATTCTGAATAAAATAAAATTATTTCGACCAAGAGAAATGTTTCCAAATTACCCCTTCTTCTATTAATAAGAGGAAAAAATATAATACTAATTTGCTTGCAGAAAGAAAGTGAGGAAAGAGGATGGGAGCTGGGAGTTCACATTCTGTTCCAGTGCCACCACAGTCCGGGTGTGCTGGCAGGATCTGGCCCTTGCAGGTACCCACGGGCGAGCCGAGGGGCGGCGGTGCTCTCTCCCCGCTGGGAAAGGGGTTCTGGCAAGACCGCGTACATCTTACTGCAGAGTGCTTTAAGCTGAAGGGAAAGCTGCCCATCCTGATGCGAGAAAGCGAATCTCTCGCCTTAAGCCGCCCTGAATCCTTTCCTGAGAGCAATTAGCGTCGAGAGCTGCACACTCCACAGCCCATCAGTCGCCCGTGTGCGCTCGGCTAATTATACAAATTACGTTTCCGTCAAAGGGAGCCACTAAATATGAGAAAAGAATAAAATGAGGGCCCCGCTCCCCTCGCTCCTGCTAAAAGCCTGCGGCGGCTTCGACTGAAGGAGGAACGTTTCAGAGGTACTTTTATTGGTTTTGTTTTATTTCTACACGATTTAGGGAAAAACCCTTGCGTCAGAGCAGTCGCTAGCGCTGCCCAGTGCTGGAGGCACGGCTTGGGCGAATGGCCGGAGTGCTGCCCACCGGCGCGGAGCACTCGCACAGAGCACGGGCTCTCTTCCAGTCGAAATCCTGGCCCGCGGGGCCCCCGCGGTACCGCACGTTCCCACGGGGACCCCCATCCTAGGGGGCAGTGGTAATTCACCGCCGTGCGGGGTACAGCAGTGAACGTGCCAAAGGCGGCGCTGGAAGGATCCCCGAGATGAAAGATGCCCCTCTGGCAGCTGAGGCTGGCGGGGAGAGTGCTGGAAAGGGGGGAGGCGAGGCCTGAAAAGGCACGCTCCTGCCCTGGGGCGCACTTACCTATCTCCAGTCTTCCTCCCCTCTGCCCTCCCCCTCCTTTTCTCTCTCCTGCCTGCCATGTTTTGTGCGTGTGCGTGAGTGTGGTTTGCGCAGTTTTCTCCCTAAAGAAAGAAGCCCGCGTTTGCTGTTTTGCAGCAGGTTTGGGGGTTGGTAAATGTCTTGCAGTACAATAGACCAGTTTGTTCAGTTGTGCTCCCTGCACGCCGGGGAGGGTGCGGGGTTGCCGGAGGCAGGGCGGCGGGGGCGGCCGCCGGCTGCCCACCCCTGCCCGCTGCCGGAGAGCGGCCGCCCTGCCCCGGTGTCCCGCCGTTCCCATCCCTTCCGCCGTTCTGGTGACCGTCTCCTGCTCATTTAACTCGCAAGGTTTCAGGGACTTCCCGCGACACATCTCTTCTGCTCACTTCCATCCTGTGCAAAAAATTTTTTTAAAACTTGACCCTTTCATTTTCTTCCGCTCTTTTCCTCATTTCCCTCTAGACAAGCATTCAACCTGCAGTAAGAAATTCTCCCCTCCCGGAGGTCACTTCCCTTTGCAGAAAGGTTTGGACACAGGAGGTGGAAATCAATTTCCCAGGTGGGTCCACCCACCCCTTTCTTTGAGGAGCTGCAGCGGAGCTGTTGGGTTACGGTAACCTGCCGAGGCCGGGACGGCCCGGACGGACAGCGCAGAAACAGCTCCGGGAAGGCGGAATGCCGGCAAGCGGCATACCGGGCAGAAATGGGAACTCACGCCGCGGCCGCTGGACTAGGCATCGCTCGCCTCTCCAAGCCAGCCGAGTCAGCTCTGCTTAGTTTCCATGCCGGTCCCCCTCCCTGCTTAATTTCTCCTCCTCCCAGAGCGGGTTGGTGTTGGGCAGGTCGGGAAAAGCCTGGCATCCCTCCCCTAGAGAGGATAAGAAATGCCCTCGCCGGGGCTCCCCGTCGAGTGGCCCCGACCTCAATGAACAGCCAGAGTCTACGGCCGCCCGCCCCTCCGGGAGAGCCCCGGGCAGGGGGGATGCTCCTGTCCCCTCTGTCCCCGCACACACAAGCAGGCACAGCCCGGCGCCTCTTCCCGCCTGGGCGCACCCCCCTGGGCTCCGGCTGCGGCCGGAGGGAGCCTAGCTGGGCCAGGCCTCCCCCCTTTTTCCCCGGGAAAGGGATGGCATGAACTGTCCTTTGTCTGATGCTGGGTTTGGGCTCGGCGCATTGCTGGCTCGGGGCTTTCCCCGCCCCTCCCCCTCTTCCCCTCCCTTCTGTTTTCCTGGCGGCCACTTCCATGTGGAGCCGGGGCAGTTCGGGGAGCCGAGAGGAGCCACATTCCTGTGGGTGCCGAGCGGCTCCAGGGCTGAGCCACAGGGCCTGACACACACACACACACACACACACACAGGCACGCAGACACACAGACACACACGCACAGAGCAGCCGACAGCCCCCACTTCCCCAGATCGAGAGCTCCTGACACTGCCTGCCCCCCTTGGGGCTCTCACACCCACAGCAAATCCACCCGCGGCTGCGCTAGCCCCCGGCTGGGACGCACACCTACATCACCCACACCCAGACACACTCAGTGCCCGCCACCCCCACCTAGGGCCGCGGGAGGAGCACCTTCCCCTTCTGCCCGAGCCCCCCGCTCCTGCCCGGGCATCTGCCCGCACCGCCCGCGGGCAGAGCCTCCAGCCGGGAAGCGCTGTCTCGTCGCCGAGCGCCTCAGTTTCCCTCCCGCGCCTTCCCGGGGAAAGAAAAAACACCCTCTCCAACCTGTCACCGCGGCAGGGCAGCCGGCTTGTCAGGCGTTCCTGTCGCCCTCTTACCCCCCTCGGTCTCCCCCGTGCGCTCTCTCCCCCGCGGCCGCGCTGCCTGCGCGGGCCTCCGCGCTCTGCCCGCTCCACCGCCGGCAGCGCTGCGTCCCCAGAGTGCATCCCACATGTGGCATCAATTAAAGATTTCTGCCACGCAATTTTGCGACTGACAGACTTTAGGTGTTTCGGTTGTGGATTAAGGAAAGGAGATCTATTGCTTCAGGAAAATCGGGCCGGGGGGGTGTGGGAACCCCCTCTTCTTGCTTTCAGTCCTTTAAGCGATTGCTTGCAGTAACTCAATAACCTGTTTTATAAGTCAGATAAGAGCCGCGAAAATAGGAAACGCGAAGTTTACATTAAGCCTCTCTTTCTCTCTCCTTTTTTAAGGGAAGATCTGTGTTGCATCAGTTAAATAGTTCTCTTTGTTCAGTGATGTCTCTATTTATACGTGATTCGGGGAGGATGATAAACAATAGTTTATCTGCCTGGAATACAGACCTGATAAATCCCGCCACGCACCCATGCCCCGGCTGTCTGTGAGAGCACCTTCCACTGACACGACCTTCAAAGCCGCGGGTAAAACTCGTGGCTCCCTCACCTCCTTCAGGTGAGGGCCCAGAGTGCCGGCCCCTGCCACAGACTGGGCATTTGGCGAAGAAGAGCTTGGGGGTGGCTTCTCGCTCCTCTCCCGCTGCTGCCTGCCCCTCGGCTCTCCCGGAGAGGCTGTCTAAAGCTCAGCCTGGGCTTTGCAGGACGGCTCAGCCAGCCTCTCCGGGCCGGATGCTGACCCGGCTTCGTGCTCTGCAGCGGCATCATCCGCCTGCTTGCGGAGCTGGCCCTCCATTCCAGGAGATCTTTACGGTCTCATCGATACGTACCGCACAACGCGTTTTGTAGGGTTTTCTCCTCGCGCTATCCACTGAGCTTTCTTTTAGTCTCCTGGTTTTTACTAATGCGCACGGAGAAAAGGGCGCGGAGTTAGACTGCGGGCTGTCAGGAGCGGCTGCGGTCGGGAGAGGCCAGCAAGGGCCGGGGAGGCAGCGCTCCTGCCCATGGGGCCGGCCCCGGGCGCCCCCTCCTCTCATCTGGACCCTGCGGAGACCAACCGGAGACCAACCGGTCCGGCGGCAACCGCGCTTTGATGATTTAGGTCATTAAAAAATGAAGCGGGTTTGTGTATTTCGTGTCCGGGGTTAATAAAAGTTAATCAGGAATCGAAAGCCAACTAGCCCAGTGAGTTAACCTCGCTAGCTGCAGGTAGTCCTGTTAGCCAGGCTCTTTTGATTAATTAATTACAATTGAGTCGGTTCTGTGATAATTTCCCTAAGGACCCCTGAGGATCGGTCCAGCGGGTGCGCGGGAGCGCAAAAGGCCGCCGGCTCCACAGCCAGCCGCGGAGAGTGCCCCGCGCTGGCATCCCGCACCCCGCGCTGGCATCCCGCACCCCGCGCTCTCCTCCGCCCGGTTCCGAAGCTCCCGAGGCTTCTTGCCCGAAAATGACGTTCAGTCACCTGAGGGGAGGCACAAAGACAATGGCGAGCCCTCGTTTGGGGATGGGTGGGGAGGTCGGGGATGCTTCGGGTGCCGGGGAGAGGCTGCCGGGAAGAGCCGAGCCGAGAGGCGGACTGATGCAAGGCGGGAGCCGAACCAGCAGTCCCTGACTGCACATCAGGCTCGCAGTCGTTGAGATTTGGACACGTAACGCTGCAGACCACTGATTTGCTATTTTCTTAATTCCCGCTCTTCTCATTCCCTATGAATCAAACAGTCTTTTGTCCTTCAGAGTTTGATTTGATCGCTACTGTTCACATTTCACTTTTGTATTTTTCCCTCCCTATACCATTACTCATTGAGTGCCCCGTGAAATTACAATCGTACATTTTCAACTCAGCAACCCATTTGCAGTGCAAAAATAGGGTCTAAATAATGGCAGAATTAGCCCTACTGGACAGTTTCAGATGTAACACTCTGTAATAATTATATTGCAGGCTGGATTAGGATGCTATTATCATAATCTGGACGTTTACAATTATCTGTAATTTGCAAAGATGCGCCAGGTCTTGATTACAGCAGGTTTTTTTTATCAAGCTAACCATCACTAAACAGTGACAGTAATAACAGCTAATTTTGCTGGCAATATAAGAGGTGCTGGGGTGTGCAAACAATTTCACACCTGGATGTGCTCACTCAACCAAGAATATAGAGAAAGAGCTTCTGCCCTGAGACTCAGAAAAATATTCACCACTGCTTCTGTTCAGTGCAGATTTCTAGACCCCGATCCTTGCTTAGCAGATTTTCAGAGGGGTAAGTTTTGGGGCTCGCTTGGGTTTGGGGTTGGTTTGTGGCTGCTCCGCGCCTTGCCCGTCGAGGCACGCTCCGTCTTTGCTCCCCCACACTGGCGGTCATTCTCGCGCAGGTGGTTTACCTCCCCGGCCGGACCCCGACAGATAAGCGCTCCCTTTCCCCCTATGCTGCCGGGGGCGGCGGGATGCGGCGGGAGCCCCGACGGGACGGGCTGCCGGAGGGGCGGCGCGGGACTCGGCGGCCGGCGGAGAAACCGTGCGAACCCCGGGCCAGCCCCGTCCGCCCGTGCCCGCAGCGGGGCCGCGGCAGCGCGCCCTTCCGCCCCCTTTCCGCGCCTTTCCGCAGCTCTCCGCGGCCCCGGGGCGGTGGCGGAGCCGGCGCTGGCGGAGCCGGCGCTGGCAGCCCGGCGGCGGCAGGTTTGGTGCTGGCGTGGGGAGCTGCCGCTGCTCCATCCATAGATGACGCTGTTTCACGAGAGTCTCCCGGGGCGGCTGCCGCGCGAGTGGGAGCCGCTGCTGCCATTCACTCCCACCCCGCTCCCGGGAAGGCCTACCTTTCCCACCTTCTCCCACGCCACTAAGCTAATGGGGCTTTTATTATTATTGTTATCGTTTATTTGCTCGCTCGCTTGCTTGTTGTCTGAGCTTTTTCTGAGCCTATTTGAGGAGTCACTCGCGGGGGAGGAGGGCACGACGCAGCCGGAGGCTCTCCGCTGCCGCACCCACGCGCGGCGTGCAGGGGAGGACGAGCCCCCCGCAAGCCCACGAGAGGCAGCGCAGCCCCGCTCCCCCGCCCCGTGCCCGCCGGGAGCACGCAGCGAAAGGGTTAAAGCGCCTGCGGGGGCCGCGGGGGCCGGAGCGGCGGGCCGGGCTCCCCGGGCTGCGGGACTCCTCGCCTGGGCACCGCCGCCCTTGTGCGAGGCGAGGGGGAGCCCGCACAGGGGCCGGCCTGGGGGGGAGGGCGGTGTAAAGCGGGGTTTTCTGAAAGATGCACACAATGCTGTTGGTTTAAATGTATGGTAGCTTTCTCTCCAGTGTCATTTGAATAATTCAGTGAGCCCCACTACCAGCTGTACTTCTGAAGCCTCTTCCATTCTTTTCAGCATTATAATTTTGGTTAATTTTCAATTTTAGGCCCTACGTCTCTGCAATTTGTGTATGAATAACAGAATAATTTTCCTCTTTTGTTTCGCCTTTCCTGTTCCTGAATCTAAATAAAGATGGCTTTTTAGTATTAAAAGTGGAAGAAAATTACAGGTAATTATCTTTGACGGTAAAAACGCTGTAATCAGCGGGCTACATGAAAAATTACTCTAATTATGGCTGCATTTAAGAGAATGGAAAAAAACCTTCTTGTGGATAAAAACCTTAAATTGTCCCCAATGTCTGCTTCAAATTGGATGGCACTGCAGCTGGAGGCTTTGTTCAGAATTGATCCTGGGGAGCTCTGAACCCAAAGTTTCACAGTGGGAAGGGGAAAAAAAGAAAAGAAAACATTTTTCCTAATGTAACAATACGAATGGTAGAAAATGACAAGACTGATCGGTTTTAAAGCACTCTGAAGACTGACTGAGCGTGGAAGTTGCTCAAAAAAAAAAAAAAAACCAAACCAAAAAACACCCCCCAAAAAACTGGTATATTGGTAAGTAGTCTTTGCTTTGTGTCTAATTATAGTGACTGTCCTTTTGCACGACTGTATGTAGCTGTCATTATATGGAGCACTCTGAGGATCTCTATTGACTTCTGATAAATGGCTCAGTGGTTTCAAGGTTCATAATTTGAAGGATGCCCAGGTCTCTAGCCATTAATTCTCGCAGTATGGGGCACCCAGCTTGGATGAGGAAAAGGCTTTTCATTGTCAGTTGTTGCTGTGCTTTCCACAAGCCGGTGCGGCTGAAGCTGGCTGGACAGCGTGTTGTGTGCCTGGGCACCTCTCAGGGCTTTGCAAAACATTCCTCAGCTTGCATTGTCTGCTCTTTGAAACAAAGGAGGGCGCCTCCTTTCTTAATAATTTGGAGTCTCCAACCTTTGGGAAGAAAGACAGGGCTCTGAGCTTTCCCTCGGCGAGAAAGCTCAGCTAAGCAGCGGAGCAGTAAAATCGCAGCAGAAATGGCCGGGTGATTAGGAACTTCGTCTAGGCGTATCTTTGTGGACTCGGTACCTCCTGTCTTTGAGTCGTAGCCTTAAAACCAACTAAACCACCAGCTACCCCACCCCACTTCATCTTTTCTTTCTTTGCTTGCAGATATATGCTTTGTAGGGGTGTCTGTGCACTCAGGCAAGCTGGGCACAAGGATCCCTCTGCCCGGACTGATCTGGGGGGCAAGTCGGGGCAGGTGGGGATCCGCTAACCTGAAGAGAAATAGGAGCCAGGCGGGCGTTTTGTGGCTTTTACTCTATATATGAAAGAAGACAAAAACATACAAAGTATATGTACAACTAAAATTCAACAATATATACAGAAAGGTTGCTCGGGGAAAGGTCCCTCTCGCTCAGTGGTTGAGGCTGCCGCCGGGCAGCGCTGAACCGTCCTTCCCCAGCCCGCGGCGGCGGGTCTGGCCGCGAATCCCTCGCTCTGTCTTGGCTGCTCGTCTCCGGGAGACTGTCCGGCTGTGTGCGGGTGCGGGTCGGTGCGGATGAGGGGGCTCTTCGAGTGAGACACGGTGGTTTCTTCTGAGCCGCAGCCCATTACATTTTGAGAAAGCATGCAGATTTTGCTTCGTGGTAATGTTCCAATCTTACAGTATATTTGCATTTTTTCAACCAGTTCTTCTTTCCCCCTCCCTCCCCCCCCCATCTTAATTTTTTAAAAATCGCTTCTTCTGTCTTTTAATCCTTTCCCCAGTTCGGATTTGGTGAATAAAAATGAAGGAGCTTTGACTAGTCTCTCTTTCATCATGTAATGTCTTTAGCTCATTAAACAAGTAAAAACGGCTGCCATGGTAGATTCAGGTTCTTGTGGGCAAAGTCTGTAAAAAGTTTGTTTTGACGTATACTCCACAGAGAAAGAGGCTGGTGCCTTGGAGTCCAAAGGAAAATATCCTAAAGAGAAGTGTCTTCTGTGCGCCAGAATGAAAATTGTGTCTTTCTGTTCAAGATCAATCGCTGAGGTTACTTAAAAAAAAAAAAAAATAAAGCCACTCTGTCTTTTTGCCGCATCTACAAGTTCACACAGAGCCTGTTAGCTGGCACGGCTTGGCAAAGCAGGGGAACTTCTTGCCATGTCGAGACGAGGCGTTCTTGGGAGATTATTTCTCTTGGACAATTCACATCATTTGTGGTCTCTGCATTGTGTCTTGATGTGGAGAAGAATACCAGTGAGAATAGCCAGGCATGTAGCTGTTTGGAGGCATATTGACTCCCTTGGCAGAGGCTGAAACGTCCCAGACTGGAGGCAGAGCCGGAGAGCGAGGGGAGAGGGCAGCGGAGCCGGGCAGAGGGTCGCTCTCGTGGGGGTTACTGCCCTGCTTCAGCAGCTTCTTGAATTTGGAGCGCTTGTTCTGAAACCAGATCTTCACCTGTAAACCGAAACGCATTAGATATTAGGCTGCCGTCAGCGCCCAGGGCACAGCAGGGAAGACCCTGGGGGCCGGGGCTCTAATCTGGAGAAAGTCTTGAGGGCACACGCCAGTCAGGTGTGGAGCTGGGGATGGGGAGAGGGGAAGGAGAGGTAGCTACGGCTGCTCTCGGGCTTTGGATGCAGCTGGAGAGAACAGGGGAGGCAGAGCAGAGCTGGAAAGCGTGAGGGATGCAGGTTTTAACCTGGGACGTTGTTTTCCCTGAGCAGGCCAGATTGTTGTTTCCCTGAGCAGACCACATGCTCTGAGGTCTCCTGTTTTAGCACCTTATTCAGAATTTTGGAGGTCACTTGATCGTTCGGGCAAAATGTTGTCAAACATGGGCAATCATATGATTTTGTGCCAGGAGACAAGAGCCAATAGACAAAGGGCATCTTACAAAGAAATTGTGCTTCTGAAATCCTCACAATCAGGTCAAGCAGTCCATGCTGATGTGGCAGGGAAGGAGGCATAATAGAACCAGGATTGCGGCTTTATATTAAAATGCATAATTAAATAAATAATATTTTTATTTTCTCTGTAAGTAATAGCATATCAACATTGCTTCGGGTCTCATCCTGCTCCTAACCCAGCAGAACTCCCGAAGAGGGAGCTTGCACTCGATAAGGTGTGCAAGGATCAGGCCCACTGGCAGGTCAGAATTATCATAGCAATTATATATAGGTAAGACATGAATACAGAATGTATTTTTTTTAATCAGTCAAACATAGAAAACAAATTCCCCATGCGTATTTGACCTCTCAAACTTTGCAATCATAATGTTAGGGGATAAGCAGGGGTACTTCTCTAGCTGCAAGACCAGGATCGGGCCCCGAAAAAAAATCTATGCATACGAGCGAGAAAGAGAGACAGCAGTGAGACAGAGCGTGCATGCCGAGGATACTAAAATCCCATTTGCAAAACCATCAGGCCCATTCCCATCATTAATGTTTGCCGAGTATTTAAAAATCGCTGTCTGGAAGAGACTGTTACCAATGACATTGATAAAATCCTGAAGTTATTTGCTGGGCTCATAGATTCACATGATAACATTTTGCCCGGATTGATCCCATCTATCCATGCACTTCTCCACAAACCCCAGCCTGGTAAGCCTGTAATGCCTCATATGTCTTTCAAGCTTAAATTAGCAGAATGGCACAGCTACTCCAACCACACTTAACTATGGCTTAACCTGCCATAATTTTGTACACGGCTGTCTTTGATCTTCAGATCTATTATCACCTTCCGTACATTTTGCCCAAGGCTAACCACTGCATTTGCGTTAGTCATCCCGGGTGAATTAACTATTGATTTAACAGGTATTTCCTAACGCGTTCCTGCTTCCCCTCTACCTATATGCGTTGCGACGAGGCAGCTTTGCTTTTAGCTCTACCTCAGGCCCAGCGATTCCTTGCCTTTGTTTTGTTCTCCTGTTCACAGCTGGGCAATTGCATCTCAGTGCTGGAATTATCCGAAAATATAGGCAATTTTTAACCTTATGTGTGGCATCGAAAGGGAGCGCTTGCTCGCAGTCGGCTGAGGGAAGGGAGCTTGCAGCTCCTTCTGCGGCTGCCCGATCTCTGCCGCGGTAAGTCCTAGCGTAGAGAGATGGGAACCGTGTGCTTTACCTTTTCTACCGTTCCCGACAGAGGCCAAAATGTTTAGGGAGCATCATACTTTGCTTGGCCTTTGTTGCTCGAGCAGGATTTCAGTGATTCGGAATTCCCAGTAATTACCTGTGTCTGGGTAAGTCCTAATGAAGCTGCCAGTTCAGCTCTCTCTGGAAGTGCCAGGTACTGAGTCTGCTGAAAGCGATGATTTAAAGCCTGGAGTTGTAGACTAGAGTAAATGGTTCGAGGCTTCCGAATCTTTTTCCCTTTTCCATTAAATCTGATTTCACCGTTTTCAATCACTGTGGTTTTTTGCTGATCTGCAAGCAAAACAACACAGCTGAAACATCACCCTCCTTAGCTATTAAACGCGGGTATTTTGGCTGTGACGGCTCCTGAAAACACCAAAGCCCGTCCCGATGCCTGTTTAACCCCACGGCGGAGACACAGGCTGCATCTCCTTACAGGCACGCGCGGCACGGGCTGCCGCTTGGGAGCTACCGGGAGAAAAAACAGCTGGCCGGGCTTAGTGGGCAAGCTCTCCTTCTTGCCGGGAAGAAAAAAAAAAAAAAAAAAAAAAAAAAAAAAAACAAAAAGGAAACACTTTTTAAAATTTAAAGTGCAGCGCTGGCTTTGCGAAGGTATGCCTCGTTCCAGGGCCATCCAGGTTTTACTCGGCTAATTGACTTCGCGTCGCCAGTTTGGTGGTCAGTGAATCACCAGTCCGAGACTTTTAACAATGCTTTCCCCCCCGCACCCCTCCCGTGCCCCTCTGGATGGATATGTGCGTCTCCCTGCAAAAAAAGAAATACATAAATCAGACGGCCCCCGAGCGGAATGCGACCCGCTCGCCTGGAAACTTTCACTCCTCAGGTGTTAGCAGGAATTTTGCCTAAAGCCGGTCCCGCCGTAACAAAGGAGCGCCGAGTGCAGCTCCTCGCCGCCGGCCGCGGGGCGAGCGGGGAAAGCGCGGGTGCGCAGCGCCGCGGTACCGCCAGCAGCCGCCGCTGGCGCGGAGGGAGCGCGGCGGCCCCGCCGCCGGTACCGCAGCAGTAGGCCCGCGGAGGGGCCGCGGAAACGGCACCCCCCACCTTTCCTCCCCGCCGTCCGCGCACCCAGGGCTGGCGCCTGCCTCGGCGGCAGCGGGGGGCACGGCGGGGGTCGTATGCAGGTGCCCGCAGGGGGGGCCGGGAAGAGGCCCGGGGATGGAGAGAGCGGGGGGAGAAGCTGGCAGCGGGTTCGGGAAGCGGTGCCGGCTCACCTGCATCGTCCGCCCGCGTCTGGCTGGCCGAGCTGCTGTTGTGGTAGGACTGGAGGTAAGGGCTGTGCTGCGAGTGGCTCACGTAGGGGTAGGCGGCCAGCGAGCGGTGGTTGTAGGAGCCGGCGCTGCCGGAGTAGGGCGAGCTGTGGTGGTGATGCTGGTGGTGCGGGTGCGAGCCGGCGGCGGAGTGAAGGCAGTGCAGCGGGTAGTGGGCTCCGGCCATTGCCGGCGAGCTCTGCTGGGAGTGGGGCGGCGGCGGCGGCTGCGGCGGCGGCGGCTGCTGTTGCCCGAACTCCATGAAGGCGGATTTAGAGGAGTCTTGCGCGTCCAGCCCGTCAGCCATCGTAGTCATGGTCATCATCAAAGTTTGGGAGGGAGAGCGCGGTGCTCCCCGGCTCGCCCCCCGCGCTCTGCCTCCTCTCTGCCCAGCCACCGCCGCTCCCCTTACCCGCCGCGGCACCGCTGGAGAGGCGGCGGTGATTTAATTTAATTTCTTTTCTTTTTTTTTTTTTTTCTTTTCCGCCTTTTTTTTTTTCCTTCCCCCCCTCCTCTCCAAGGAGCCGTTGTGCGAGGGGCCTCGTTCACTGAGGGAGGGGAGGAAGGGGAGGGCGGTGTGCGGGGTGTGTGAAGGGGGAGGGCGGGCTACTCCCGCCGCTTTTTTGCGCCGCTCTTTTCCTTCATCCCCCCAGCGCGTGGGGTGGGTGTTGTTTTTTTTTTTTTCTTTTTTTCTTTTTTTGGGGGGGGGCGTGGAGGGTGGGGGCAGTTTGAGGTGGGAGCCGGGAAAGTTGGGGCTCCGGCGCTCCGACTCCAAGGGCAGGGACGCGCGCGAGCCGAATGGTTCGCCTCCGGAGGGCAGCGCCTCCCTCATTGGTCACTCGGCCCCCTGACGTCATAGCCGGCAGCGCGCGCGGAGCCCGCGCCCGCCCCCCTT
>NW_024519206.1:3152276-3187276 GCF_017590135.1 Pyrgilauda ruficollis | reverse complement strand
ATGTAATTAACCACTAAACCTTGCTATAAACACTACACATTAACAGCACTTCCCTAAACCTTTCACTTAATTTCAAAACAACCAAAGAGTGGTATCCCCCAAACTAGAAATCATTTCACAGACTGCAAGGATCCTGCCAGTCTCAACTCCAGTGTAGGAAGGATCACAATTATGAAGAACAATTTCAGTAAGACAACCCACAGTCTCTCCATTGTTTCACCTTATATAATCTAGATTATGCTCTGTCCTCTCCTCATCCCTTTCCCACAGTCCAGTTTCTTTCTGCCTTTTCTCTTTTAACGATTTTATCCGCCCAGGGAGAGCAGCTCCCTGTCAGGAACACTGCTGAGGAACACGTCTGGATGCCACGCTGCTGGCTGCCACCCTAGAGATGGACCTCGACTACAGTCCCTTGAATACTGGCCAGACTTACCCATATTCTAATAGGAAACAATTGGTTTTAAATCAAAGGTCTAAATTGTCATTCAGTCTCAGCAGCAGCAGCAGCAGTGCATAAGGTTATTTAAAAAATCAAAAGATTTTGCAGGTGTTTGTTGCACTAAGGCCTGTTTCAAGGTGGCAATCCTGACCCCCCTCTAGTCTCCAGGAAGCCAATGATGCCACCATGAAGGGCTTTCCACAATCAGGAATACTTTAACTCAGAAGAGCAGTTAATTTAGTTCCATTAAAGTTGTTTTACTGACTCTAATTTTCCACCTGCAGTTCAGTATCGCAGCAGAGTGCTTCAGTTTATAAAATCCTGATGACTCCCATGAACACAGTAAACCACAAGTAGCTGACAAGTGCCATAGCTCTAGTCACCGTTTCTCCTACCCACCCTTCTTCTAAAATCTTTGTTGTTTAAAGCCAGTACAGTCACGTGGTAAACATCCCACTACCCAGGCTGACAGACATGCTAAAATGTCTAGAAGCAACCCACATTTGTATCACTGTGAGTGCTGCAAAACTGCTGAAGGGTTGGCTGGCTGAGGCAAGGCTACACACCCCACATTTTCTTTCCTTCTATTGTCAGCTATTAAAAAAAAATAAAAAAAACCCCAGAAACACATGCCAGAGAAGGATAAAGGATATAACTGGGCTTTTAAGGTAGATAAAAAAAGAACAAGGAAGCCTAATGCACAACAGAAGGAAGCAAACCACCAAAGACATCTCAAAATCTTTAACAATGAAGTGTATGTGTATTTAAAGAGACAATAAGACAGCCAAGATATCAGGTAAAGATGCAAAAGACTAATATAAAATTGCCAAAATAAAATATGCCACTAAATCTTTGGCAGGAAGGCAAATGGAATCTATGAACAGGAGTAATTATACTAACAAGCAACTTACACACTAGAAATACTGAATAAAGACAAATAATAATTAATTCTTTGTGACAGCTGTTGCTAGATTATAGCAATCACATTAGCACTCAGAAGCAAAACTATGAAAACAGTCACAAAAATGGCCTTTATTTTTCAAATATTTTAATTAACATACCGGTTTTGGGAGCTGCTTATGTCCATTCCTAAATTAATTATAATTCTGAGCTATGCATACTTCAGTGCAGGCAAATCTCACATCCCTCATTATGTCAATGAAATAACAGCAACACACTTAAAAGCTAATTTAGAAAATCAATTTCCAGAAAAAAATGAATTAACCATTTGGGGGAGTTTACTTCCCACACAACTTAAAAGCTAATTTAGAAAATCAATTTCCAGAAAAAAAAAAAAGAATTAACCATTTGGAGGAGTTTACTTCCCATACGAAGTACCTTCAAGATCTTATATATCTGGCTTTGGCTACACACACAAGTCCTGTATTTTCCTAAGCAGAGTGGATTCGTTTTTACTTATTTGAAAATATTAAATGAATTTTACATACATTTGATGTTCTTCCTTACCACACACAGAAAAGCAGCATGCCATGACCTCAGCTGCTGCTCTTGAAAGGCATTTTTACAAGGTAATTGCCATAGAATGCATTGAAATTTCATGTTTGGAAGTCTAAGAGTCTTACTGATTAGTTAAACCTCATTGCAAAAGCAACTAGGAAAACTCGTTGTGAAAATTTACTAGAGGCAATCTCTAACAAAAAAGAAACTATTTTTTTGTGCTTCCTGTACATCCTCTGTGTGGTTTCTGCTCTGATGTTTGTGAAAAGAGGCGGTTACTGCAGAAAAGCAAAACAAAACAAGATTCTCCATATAGATAACACATCAATGTATACATCCAACACTCCTCTTCTCTAATAGTTTTGTCAAGTCCATATATCTCATGGAAAGGCTGTAAAGAACAATTAAAACTATCAAACCATCTTCTGAGGTAGAGGGGGCTTACTTAGATAAAAGGAAATTCTACAGAGGAATCCCTTAACATCTTCAGTTATACTGATATCACTCTTACCTTCTGAGGACTTAACAAAAAAATGTGATGCTGCAGAAATTATCTACTAAATAGAAACATTAATGAAAAAAACCCCACAGACAAATCTTGAGGGAATGAATTCTAGCACAGCTTTCAGAATCACTGTTTGACTCTAACGCCAACCAGCTTGAAGTTTGCTAGCTTTACTTTTAACTCAGGACATTGTTAATTTCTGTAGTATTTTCGTCTTTTTCTGTTTCCTATCTGCTTGTTCTTTAAATAGCATTTGGTGGCCTGGAAAGATACCGAGTCAGATTTCCTGAAAAGGGACTGTGATTTTAATATTGGCAGCATCTGATCCTGTGTGTTTCCGGCAGATAGAGCAGAAACACCACCTGACTTCTGCAGTTGTGCTCTGGATGTTAAGAATCATCCAAAAGCCTAAGAGAGCAGGAATTTGCTGCTTTGTGCCAGGCAAACCAAACTCCAAGTGTCTGTAATAATTAACTTTTCCTTTTGCAAGGTTACTTTTTATTCAGGTGAGTTCAGTGCCTCAGGTCTGCCTGGGTAGCTAAGAGCAGTGCAGCTGCAGCTCTAAAAAGATGGACTGAAAGCAGTGCCAAAGCGAAGGGAGAGAACAAGCAGCTCCTTCCAGCCATGCCAGCTGAACAGCATCTGCAAGAGCAACCCAAGCAGTGCCTCCAGAGCTCCAGGGTCCCACTGGGAAGACCTATCTGCATTAAAAGAATTGCTATTTCTGGAATACTTACTAAAGTCTTACACAACACCCCTCACCAGTTGTGTTATCTGCTTCAGAAACTCTAACACTGTGCACTACAGCACACTTGGAGAAACAGGGAAAATGCTTTTTATAGCACAGCATAAACCTTAAGGGGCCATGCTGCAGCTGGGACTATGCTCATGAGTCAACACGGTGCCCGAGCCTAAAAAATAGTGACAACGGCAACGCAGAGATGATGACGGATTTATCCAAACCCTTCTGTAAAAAGGATTTAGAAAATCAATGTTAAACTGACTTATATGACTTGATACAATCAGCACCATCCAAAAGACAAAACACTGCAGCATTGAGCGGCATTCATAAGTTCATGCACAGGTTACCCACTTCACCTCTCATTAAGATATCAATCCTTCAGAAGGTATCCATTTTCTTGGCTGTTTAAGCATGGTGCTAAAAAAACCCCTGAGTATCCAGCTCAGGTGGTCTTTCAAAACCCCAACTGTGAACCAGTGTTACGACTGACTATTTTTGACAACTGAAGTTGCACATAAGGTTATCAAGATGTTTTTGGATGTTAGTGTGGTGGGACCAGAGCAAGAGAGACCCTTGTGAAAACTGCTTTGCTTCCCTTCTGCTCCTGTCTTCTCTCATAAGCTTTCATCTGCATTACCTGTACTGACCCTGCAATCCCCTCCACCACTCAGCCTTGCTGAATTCCTCATGGCTCTTCTCTTTTAGTCTACATTTTCCTCTTCTCCCTATATGACATTACAAGGAAGGAGTGCTCACAGCACATCATTTCAGGTAGGAAGCTGACTTTGCTCTTTGAACAACGGCTGTAGCATCTCCACCCCACAGCTGAGAACCCCCCAGGAGCAGTGCAGGGAACCCACGCAGGCTCCAGAGGAGGCTGCCAGGCAGCCCCAGCCCAGCAGGCACACAAACCCACTTTCTGACACCTGAAGGCAGGCAAGGCAGCCTCCCACGCTTCTTGGAGCAGGACTGAAATCTTCTCGAACAAATAAAACCTAAAAAAGGAAATACCATTGAAATATACATTTTTTAAACTACTGTATGACTCTTCAAACAAAGGACTCCTTCTACTGCCCAGCAGTGGAGAATAGCTGAACAAGCACTTGCTTTCCTTATGGCATGAGCCCTGTATACAAATGAGGATATTATACAGGGAGCATATTATGCCATTCTCCACTGGCCGCACTAAAGCCAACATGTGAAAATCATCCTGGTGCAGCAGCAAAGAGAGCTGTGGGGCAAACAGGAGGAAAGCTCTGTATGGAACTGCAGGGGGCTGTACTGCTGGCAGGAACTACAACCAAGACGAGGGATTTCTATGCAGACATGAACACTGTGTGCTTAACACGCTCCTGTTTCTTCCACAGGGCAAGAAGGCAGGATAAAGCATACACTACAGCTGAAAATCATAGCTAAAGAAAGCAGATCATAGGCACAGATATGGAAAATGACTCCAAGCAAAACACTATTTATTTTTTAGGAGGGGAAAAAAATTCTGATCAACCCATATGCTACTAAGATTCACCCATCTGTATAGTAAGTGATTAGGGGGAAACTGATTCAGAACAAGTTAAAAGGCTGATTACAAAGCAATCACAAGAAAAATCAGTTCATACTCTTCCAAGTCCATAGCAAGACACTCCAAACCATAAGTAAAGCACACTGGAACAGTTTACCTGGACTCTTGGACTACCAGTGGAAAGCTAATTTGTCTTTCCTACTTGTTTCCCTCTCATGCTGAGCAAGCAGTGCACCACCCCACACTTTGATCTTAGAATACATTTTCTGTAGCATAGCATTTGCACCACAGATTTAGCTGAAATCTTTAAAAATATATTACCCTTTTTTAGTTAAAATAATTATCATCTGTTCATTTGTAACAGGTCTGAATTGAAGTTTTTTTCATGCTGGATTGTATTGACTTGCAACCAGGCTTTTATAGATTTCCTGATGTCAGTGGCTTTTGTAACATTCCTGAAACTCAAAGCCTGATGAACCAATTTCTGCTGGTTTTCACCTTGACATACTGTATTAAAAAAAAAATAAAACCAAAGCTTTGCAGCTTGAAGCAATTTCTCACAACTAAATTAATAGCTCCTGGAGAGAGCTTAAAATGCAAATAACCTGCCATGAGCTACAGCATAAATATCAAGGTTAAGTTCTAACAGCATCTAAGCTTTCAGCAAAGGTTTTGCTCACAAATGGTTTGGCCATTTTTTCAATGCCCAGTGACTTCCAAAGTCTGTTTGGTACACATGTGCTAGTTTTAGACAGTTATTCTCATATGAAAGTGGTTCTTAAACTAACAACACCATTCCTCTTGCCATCACTTATATCTTCTGATACATTTAAAGGCAAATCTGCTTGAATTCAAAATCAGAAAGAAAAAGCACATTGTTTCACACAGCTATTTTTGTCTTCATTGACAACCACAGACAAGTTTTTTGCAACACAAACTGTGACTTTTACATACCAAAACACAGAAATAAAAATGAAAAATATTTTCCTCCTGTACTGATACTTTCCTCCAGCTCCTCTCCTGTACTAAACAAAATTAGAGAGAAATCCTTCTCTATCCACCCTCCCCACAAAAAGTGATAAAATTTTATCTTGTGGTGAATATAATTATTTGTCTTGAGTATATAGGAGAGTTTTAACTTAAGCAAGATCACATTATTTATTATTTAAGTATTAATACCTACTGGGTTTGCCCAAAGACATTTTCTCTCCATGCATGCCCATGTAAAACGGAAGTCAGGTATTCATCATGGTTGAATTCCAAACAAACAGCAGTAAACATTCAGCCTCGAGTCTAATGCAGAGAATTCTATATGATCTATAGAGAGACTTTCCACCTGTTTTAAAGCATAAACTGCATAAAGTTCTCTACTAGCAGACACATTTGCCCAAAGGATGCCATCACAAATTGTCCTTATTTAGGTTTCACTTAATGCTTCAATAAATCCATACATACACACTTATTCTACAGTGCCTTCCAGGTATTTATGTATAATACACAACTATCTGTGTGCATGAGCATGTACATGCTCTCTATCCTTAATTATGCAATGCAATTCTTATCGTTCCAACTAAGCTCTTACATCAAAGAGAAAAACTTCTATTGTTTCACACAGTAGTCTTCCAAATGACCTCAAAGAGTTATTTAGTGGTTTTTTTCCCCCCAAAAAATGTAAGAATTATTTCTTGAAATTACTATTTCCCAAAATTCCTGGAAGCTTTCCAACAACGAACTTCTATTATCTCTCTTCAATGACTGCATTATTACTTTCCTTTGACACTAGTTTTTCTGCTACAGGTTCTTTGTGTTCATTTCTCCACCTCCAAATAAAATGGATCAGGGAATAGAACAAACCCTCATTCTTTTTGAAGGAAACGTTTTACCTGTACCTCTTTGATGCCAGCAGCTCAGCACACCTGGATCATGGGACAGCTCTGCCACAGCTCTTGGATGCTGGCCCATCCTGTCACCACTGATCAGCCTCCCTCCAGCCCTCACCACATCCACAGAGCCAAGGGGCCTCAACGCCAACTCTCAACACAAAAGATCTCCCTGGAGGTTTTCTTTGGCAGGAAAAGGTTTAAAAGAGCATTATATACTTTTCAGTACAGCATGTAGAAAAAAGTCGTGCTGTTATTTGGAAATTTCCAAATGTTATTTAGAAAAATGTCAGTGAAAGAGCTTCTTCTGCTTCCCACTGTGCCATACACAGCATTTGAAGCAATTTTCCATTTCAAACAATTACCATATCAAGATCAAGGTAGCAGTACATCATTACAGTGTCTACTAGAAGCTATTAAGAGCCAGCCAAACAGCAAAAGCCAGAGAAATACATCTGATTCATACCAAGAGTCACTCTTGTATTCTAAAATTGGCTGTGTGTACTTCTAAAGAAATTCAGAAATTCAGAATTTTTCCTTCTTCTGATATACTTTTTAAAGAACTCATACAATTTTTTTTCCAGTGAAAGAGCAGAAGATGTACCTTCATTTGATTTAAAAGAGCAACTTTGGGCAAAAATAAACAGCCAGATCCATTTTTGCTTTTTCAATTACTGGAGGGATAGATACTCTAAAGAAAGGGATGTGTTTCTCAAAAACTTAAATGAGAATGCTTAAAGAATACTGAAGACCTCATTTGGTTTATCTGAACTGTCACCTACTAAGCCAGCTGTAAAACCTGAAGAATGATGAGTAGCTGCACTCTTTGGGATTAATTTTGCATTCTACTTAGTATCTATTTGTCTTTATCTCCCAAAAACCGTGGTGAAACCAAGCTAGATGTATATTTCATTGTTTACTAATGCCTTCTTTTTTTTTTTTAATGGGAAGTTTGATTTAGAGCTAACTTATTTATTTTAAACCAATACATAGTAACATCTCTATAGCTAGTAGAAGTCAGTTGGGAAGGAAAAAAAAAAGTGAAACAACTTTGTTTTGGTTTTGCTGTTTTTTTTCAACAAACTCAATGAGGAACTTCTGACAGCAAACTCTTCTCTCCAAAATTGCTTTCCCCGTCAGAGAAATATTCTTTCTTGAGAACTTAAGACACATACAACAAACCAACAAAATGCAACAAACTCCCCAAACTCCTTCTGCAGAGGAATGAGGCTGAGGCTTGTGTGATGCTTCCAGACAACCCTGATGAAGACCTGCTGAAGGTTGCTGCCAAGAGGATGCCGCTCTCTTCCCTGGGGCTGTGTTTTTCTCACTGCTTCCACTGCATTCAGACTGGCAACCATGGAATTGTGTGATCAGTTACCAACAATTCAGAAAGAAGTATGACTTTACAAGGGGAGAAATTACAGTGCTTGACAAACAGCCAATTCTCTTACAAGGTCCTGATCTACTGCAGTTTAGGAAGCTGAGCTGGTTTTAGCACCTCCAGTTACTTCCTCCTGCTGAGCTGTAACTTTGGAGCTGAACACACTGAATATACTTCTCCTTTTCTTAGTTACTCTTCCCATGTTTCCCAGAAAGTTCTCTTTTGGAGGCTTGCTTGCTTTAACACTTCTAGTGGACAAAAGAACAAGTGCCAGCAGCTTGTCTACTATCATTTCTGGCAAATGACAGCTGCACTGTTTAACACCAAGAGTTGTCACCAACCTGTCTTCAAACCTGTACTCTATCTCGACTCCAGGGAGGGTTCAAGACAGAAAACATGGCCTTACAGTTCTTGCAAGCAACTTTTATTGAGTCTGATACCAATACAGTTCAAATAAACCACAGAACTGACAAAGATGTTAGGTATATGTTGCAGTTGAAATACAAACCAAAAAGCACTCTGCTGTCTAAAATAATACAAAAAAATATATTCCAAGGAATTAGCAAGGTGTCCTTGCAAGAAAGAATGAAATATTCCCAAAAACTCAAATAAACTCATTGTATTAGGACACTTTGAATTTAAAATAAACCTGAAGACATCCCAACAGATCTGTCAACAGAAGTTTTAATAAAACTTTTTAAATTCAGTTCCAAAGATAAGCTCAAGAATACTATGAAAATTTATTTCTATTCTGCTCTGTTTGGCAGTATCTGGGAGTTGAATCCATGCAACTTGGCCAGACTATACTACTAGCAGTAGCAGTGGGAGATGCACCCACTTTCTGCTAACAGAAACCCCCGGTATCAGCAACTGGAAAAAAATGCTGCTGTCACTGCACTCTGGAGCTCTGAGAGCGGCCAGTTCTCATGGAGTGTGATAGATAAAAGAAATAACTACAGGCACACACAACCTGAGGCTATATAGCTGCTGCTTATAGCATTCTACCACAAGAGGTGAGATAAACTTCAGCGGTTTTGAGCAACCATAAATTTAATAAATTTTACTCCACGTTGCCTTCAAGACAAGGATGAAACAATAACAAGATGTAGCGACACACTCCACTCCTCATAGCGTCTGCAGCAGAGCAGTTGCTTTGAACTCCTTGAGGCAACCAAATCGTGATAGAACATCTTATAACCAGTTTTCTATTTACATGCACTCATAATTCAAGAACTATTTAGTATTCCATGCACATAGCTTGTGAGCATGCTGGCCTAATGAGACAAAGTGCCATTTGCAAACTAGGTCTGCAGGAGCATGCAGATTCAGAAACCATCGTCATAAGACTCCTCATCCTCATCCGTTACGCCTAAAAAGACTTTATAATGGCTACAGTAAATCTATTTTTCTTGCACAAGCTTAAGGGTATCCCCATTGCCCTATGAACAGAATAGTCAGCCTGACATTTAGTGAAGCAACTGAGACTTTTTACACACACAGTCAAGAAGGGAGAATCACATGCAAACCCAAACCAGAACCAGCTTTCTTTGGATACTCCAAAGAAAGAAGTCTGGGTACTTTTTCTAAATAATGCTGTTTGCTTAATAAAAAATACCCTCCCTCAAAATACCACTTTAAGACCTTACATTTAAATATATCTCCATTTTTCTAAATTGGATTCCTCTTGTTTTGTTTTGCACTTAAAAAATACCTTGAGCACTGCAGTCATTATAGAGAGGGGAGTGAAAATCTTTGTGCCAATAGTATTACACCAATTTTGTATCACTGCCTGTTTTGGATCCCATTTATTATCAGTGGTCATAAAAATGACTTTTCTCTATATAGATCAGCAAAGCTTCTAACTTCTATACTGCTTCATCTGTAAATTTGGTATCTACTGATTTTTACTGAAAAATACATCCACATAGCACTTTCTGTTTTATTTGAATTTGCAAATATTCAAGAAATAACTGAGTAAGTGATTACTAACATTTTTTTTCCTTTTATATAAAGTCCCAATATTGAGAATGTATTCTCCTCTGCTATTTGAGACCTTATAGTCAGTAAATTCCTGCTTTCCTAAATTACATTTTCTCATGATTCAAGTACATAACTTCACTGTGTAGGCTGCAAATCTGGTGGGGGAAAAAACATTTTTTAAAAATGTCGACTACTATCAGATTATTATTTTGTGGCAAGTTTTCCACCTACATTAAAACCCACAGATAGTAAAAGTCAAAAGGAGCTGTGTTACACACCAGATTGGCTCCAGAGAGAATGGAATTAATGGTTTTGTACTGAATTTAGTGGGGTTTTTTTAATCACTTTACATTTTCAAAACTGAAGCTGGAAACAACTGTATTTTTAATTATCTGTGCTGTATTAGAATAGATGTTTCACTGCAGCCAAATTAAAATGGTTTTAATTTTTCAAGTTTCTCTGGATCCAGTATTTCCAAATGCTCTACATGTGTAATACTATTTTTGGTTGAAGATTAGTGCTTGAAGATATCAATAAAACTCCTTGCCCCCCACCCGTTTGTATTTTTTTTTTAACATCAAATACCACAGGTCCCTGAAATGTTTGGATGTTTGAAAATAAAGTTTCTCATGATACAGCTGAGTTCCAAATATGCATGAAGCTGCCCTAGAGGACTTTATTTTTAGGAGATTTGGGCTAAACAATCTTTGAAAGCAAGCTTCAGGGTAGAGTCTTGCTTTGACTTCTATTATACAATGTGTTCTCCTGCAAACAATAGCAGTTTTTTCTTCAAGGCAATCAACTATACATGTTTTAAAAAGAAACCCTTATATAAGCCTTTCACAATTGAGGAAAGAGTAATTAACTTGCATAATTGTTAGTTGTGACCTGTAGTTTCAGTAATGCAGCACAGCAGGCCTTTAAAACGTTCAGGCACAGGCTGCTAAATAGGATGTGTGAGGAAAGGAAAGGATTTAATCAGAGTTTCACCCTCCTTTTCATCAATTCACATCCCTGTCATGGCAGCAAACGGGGCAGATGTAAGAGGAGATGACCTTCAAGAATAGACCTCAGATATCAATTTTATTTCATAAATTTTATTCCTTCCCTCAAGACAGAATATTTCTCCAAGGTATTATGGTTGGCTGAGCAGAGCAGGAGGAAACACAAATTGAAAATCCCATTACAGTGGCATACATATGACTCCATAGAAGTAATGAGATAGGAATTTCCATACGATGTATGGATAAACAAGCATCAAGAGAGGTTATAAGTCCAAGTTGAAACATATACATTAATTCTAGAAATAAAATAGTAGGTTTGAATGAAAAGAACCTGAAACCTGAAGTAACTGGAAAAAAGAATAACCATGTGAAACCTTTGTGGAAAAAAAATTCCTGTTCCATTACTCCAAAATTGACAGATTACTATTACTGCAGTTTACCACTCAGAAATGCTCTAAGCATGATGCTGTACTAGTCCTATTACCTTCTCTCCACTCACCTTCAACCAGGAAAGAAGGTCAACATCAGACCAACTGCCCCAACTTCAACTTGCTCACCGACCTCACATTTCTCAGTTCTACATTCACTACACTCCTTTTGTTCTTTCTCTTTTCAGCACTTAACATTTACTTTATTTCAAATGACATCTAAATACATTATTTAAGTGCCAAAGCAAAATTAGCAGACACATGCTCTTGCCTAGTAGCTCTTCTGTACAATTAATAATTGAAAATCTGTTAAGTAAAAGCAGGAAGTCCTGGACATCAGCTTCTTATTTACTTTTTTTCTCCATTACTGAAATCTCCTTTTGATAACCTTAAATGATGATCTCATGTAGGCATGCTACAGCAACACTAGGCAGGCTTTTAAAGAAGTCCCATTCCCTTGCAACGTTACCAGACTGGTACTCAATAAACATTGCTTTGCACTGACAAAGTCCATCTGCCCAAGGAGCACATCCCTGTAATTGCTCTACTCTACTCAGCTACCAGAATCAGAGTTCTAACATACACAGGGGCTCTGATAGGTAAAATCCACCAAGAAAACCAAATCTGCCTCTAATTTGAACCTATATCACCTCTGCACATCACCTCATTAAAATATGGCACCTTAAACAATTCCTTATATTCACCTTTGCTGTATGTAAGGCCACTGCTCAAATCTGTCTGCAATGGATCAGCGTGCACAGCCAGAGGCACAGTGCACTGCCAGGGCTCTCAGTCACACGGGGGAACACCAGAGCAAGCAGCATGGACCTAGCACTCCCCTCCCATCCTTCCCGTTCTCCTTGGTGCATCCATGCCCAAAACCTACCCTGCACACTCACCCCGCTTCTCTCAGTGAAGCTGATTCAGAATCAAACTAAAAGGGAGCAAATTAACGCAGCTAAAAAACCCACTTCAAATATAGGACTGCCTTTCCAAAAGCAGCCTTCCATTTTTAGAGCAACAGCTTTTAAGTCCTCTGCTTGAGACATCTTGACTGCTATTTCCACGAAAGCTGAATGCTTCCAGCTCCCATGGAAATTAGCAAGTGAGGTGGGTGCTCAACATTTCAACAAGCCATGGCAGTACTTTTGCAAAGGAAAAATGTTAAACCTGAATCACCTACAATTAGGAGGTGCTATTCAGTTTTAGAAACCACGTAAAAAAATAAGCTATTTAAGGTAGAAAAAAAAGAGAAAGAAAAATTAATTCCAAAGATGTTGTGAAAAAAGCAGCATTTGAAAATGCATTGAATTCCTGCTTCCCCAGACTCTTGATTCTCCATAGCCTTGGGGATGTGCCAGCATGCTGAAAAGATTAAAGTTAACATTCTTCCAAAGGGGTTACACAGATGACATGCCACTAGCCATCAACAAAACAGTAATTAAAACGGCTTTATGTTTATTTGAGAATATTTTTTACTAAAATAGTTCCTTAAAAGACTGTTAGATATTTTGTTATGGTGACATTTTACATTGTGTGCAATTTGTGCTCCACACAAGGTCTAAAACTTTAACACACCCAAAGGCTCCACTAGAACTGGGTATTTAGGTCATTTGTATTACTGCAGTGAAGCGTCAATTATTTCGTCTGATACTCCTAGCCGTCCTGTAATTTGCCAAGAGTAATGTTTTCTGTCAGGAAATGCTGGCAAGTCAATAAACGCAGGCTTGATTTGACTTGAACTGGCATCAAGGTTAGAAATGGAGAGGGCAAATGTGAATCTTCGCTGTAAAACTAAATACTCTGTTTCGTGGGTGGTTAGCCATGCTTCCTGCTCCTTCTCCGCACCAGCACTGTTCTCTTAATAGATGCAAGGGAAGGAACAGAAAGAAATTTCTACTCGTCGATGAAAATGTCTACTTAATAAATGCTACACAGTGAATTATGAAACAACATAAGCCAAATATGCTGGAGAGTTAGCAAAGGGTTTTAAGGAACAAGAGTGACCACTGAGAGGAACTCTGAATACAAGAATGACAATATTTGGTTTACACACAGAGAATAAATCAGGAATTTTCTGAGTCACCCTTTTCTTCTCACAGGGCCAGCTTGGACTGTGTAAGCTCCAGGGTATCCTGGGTCTTCCCCAGTTCCACCTTGGCAGCTGTTGAATGGTTGCCTAACACCTCTCAATTATTTTGTTCCTAAGTACATAAGAGGAATAGAAACCTCTATCTGTCACTTCAGACCTTCCTCTTCCCTTTTCGGGGAAAAAAAGGATGGAGAGGTCACTGACACCATTCTCTTCATGCTGATTTTGAGAGCAGCAGAATTCAATCATTGCAGGATGAACCAAGAATAATTAATTTTCATTTACCCCTATGTATGAGGTACAAAGAGTTTTGGAAAAGCCATGAAGGCTACAACATTCTGCTTTGTTTAAAAATTATGGCAATAATAAATAGCAAATAAAACCAAATCCAGGAGTTTGAAAACCCAAACCCCTAAATGTTAACAGGTACTGAGAACTACAGCACTTATTCTAAAAACTGTGACTTGTGTATTGTGTAATTTAAACATCAGCAACTAAATTTGCTTCTGTCTGCTTCTTTGGGTTACAATTTAATGTGCCAAATCACAAACTTTGTCCATGTAGGACATGAGTCTAGAACCATTTAAAACAACATAAAAACAAGTAATGGCATATAGGTTTATAACAGTTGGCCTACAAAGTCTTCATTACCCTCCAGACTTGACTGTGTGTAGATGGCTGCTATTTTTCTTCTGCTTTTTGTTTCTTCTGTCAGTATCAAAAGAATGTCATCACCACAATCTGCCTGTATTTTCTGTCACTCTCAGCTAGTGGTCAGACCAATCTATACTGGCATTTCAGTTAGCAAAATTACTCCAAAGCCCTTTCATTAATGGACAACCAAATAACCATTTCTCTCAGGCAGTCATGCTCCTTGTCAGTTCCCAAGAACCTTGCATCCATGTACAGAAAGGGGAAAACAATGATACATCCTAAACAGTAACAACATTGACAGTAGATCAGTAATACAGTAATATCAATAATAGTCTTCAAACTGCTTTCTTTTGAACAAGACCAACAAAAGAAATACATTTGCTTAGACTTTTCAAAAACTGCACACTTTGAAATTTCAAGTCAAAATAAGGGACACAGATGCTATGATCAAAGAGCAGCTGCTTGCTTAATCCATCAGAAAAATGATGCAAACAAAAGCTTAGATGAGCAAAATGACGAGAATTCAAATGTTGAGGCTGTAATTTTTATTAACTGAAAAACAGTGTGTGCTGTTCAAATAGAGATAAAATAATATGCAGATATTAAAATGCTGATGGATTCCCAGCTTCAAAATATTTCACTGACAAAGCCATTAAAATCTACCATATAGCAAATACAGTTTCTTCCTGGTGATTGGAGCTACTTTCGCTTCACAGCTGCTGAAGAAACTGTCAGATTGTTTGGGTTATAGAACACAGAGAGTGTAATTTTTTTATTAAATGGCTTGTGCATCTAATTAGTTATTTAATACAACCAATGGTGCAAGCAGCCAAGTGGAACAGGTCTTATTTACTAAATTTAATGAGGTAATTTGTTAGGAAAAGTTACTGTGAAATGCCTGAATGAAGAATGAACTAAAATTACAGGGTAAGAAAAACACGTTATGTTCAGCTCAGATATATAAAATTAACCAGATGAACTGAAGACTTTCCCCAGGCTAGCACCTGAATTTGAGAGCTGGGTCCATTGCTAAAATCTGAAAAAAAAAAAAAAATACTCGTAGCAATGAAAAGTTCATATGTGAATTGCTGCAAATGTAGTTACATCAGCAAGAACCTGACACACTCAATCTACAAAGCCAGGTCATTTCTGCCAGCTCTGTTGAGTCTTTTATGTTGTCAGAGCAATGTAAAGTACCTGCCAGAATACAGAAAGAATTCAACCTAAACTAATATTTAAAAACTCCTGAATCTTAGGAAATTGGCACTGTAACAAGAGAGAAACTGTACAGTGGGGGACACAAGTCTTTTCATCCACAGGCATGATAAGCATAGAGCAGCAGTCAGAAAGCTGATTTGAGGATTATCTCCTTAAATTAAAAGGCATTGAAGACACTGAACATTGATACATGGCTTGTTGAAGTATGCTGCACAGGGAATTTCACAAAATACACACGAAACTACAGGCAAGGATGCACCACCAAGGTCTCTCAAAAAAGATCTGAACTGGTGCCTGACATTTTGTCTTCTCAATGTTCATTCAGTGTCTGTTCCTGAAAGCAAAGTAGCATGTCCACACAAGCTTAGTTTAACCCTAATCAGTAATAGATGTTAACAAACAATAGTTTTGACTATTTAACAGTGTTTGATACTTGAGCACTGGAAAAAGGAATAAATGTAAAAGTTTCCTTAGTGAAGATCAAGCAAAATACAGCCATAAAAAATTTACTTTCACCTATATATAATAATTAATATGTAAAATTCAAAAATGTAACGTGCAATTTTATATTCCTTGGCAGAAGATCTCCTGCGGTACTTTGGTCTTCCTACTTCCTGACTAGCTACAACAAACATGGGATCACTTGGCAGCAGTGAATTATTTTACAAATAGTCCAGATGTGTAGTCCAAGCCATAATGGAAGAGAAAGACATGAACAATCTAACTAAAGCAGCCTTGGGACACGAAAAAGGTTGATTTAATCCCAAATTGAAGATCTCCAAGGACAGAGACTTCACAATCTCTCTGGGCACCCTGTACCAGTGTTCAGTGACCCTCACAGGAAAACAGTTTTTTCCTTAGGTACACACAAATGTCACATCACTGGCTCATGTTCAAATCTGTGCTTTCCATGTCCTCTTCTACAAAGTTGCTTTCCAGCTGCTTTCCAGCATAAACTGCTACTCGGGGTTGTTTACCATGGGTGCAGGACTTAGCATTTTTCCTTTTTAAGCTTCATGAAGTTTCTGTCCACTCATTTCTCCTGCTGAGGTGCCTCTGGACAGCAGCATGACCGTCTGGCACATCAGTCACTCCTCCCAGACCGGTGCCATCAGCAAATTTCCTAAGGGCACACTCTGCTCCATAATGCCAATCACTACTGACGATGCTGCACAGGAGTACTGACTGCTGGCTACGGTTCTCAGGGCAGGCTTTGAGTTCAGTCAGTCAGTCAGTCAGTTTTCAGCCCACACTTTGTCAGCTTCCTTGTGAAGGTGTTACAGGAGACTGTTGGAAGCCTTAATGAAGTCCAAGTGAACAAAACACACTGCCCTCCCCTGACCCACCAAGAGAGTCATTTCATCACTGGCAGCACCTGGCCGGCTGAGCACGATGTTCTCCTGCTGAATCCATGCTAACTGCTCCTGAGGACCTTCTTGCTTATTTTAAACGCTTTGAAAACACGCCATTCATATACATTCATACTTTAGTAGTTAAAAATGAGCACAGTTAAATCTGCTTTAGTGTAAATCCACACCAACTGAAAATCCATCATTTCAGTGTATAGCATGTCTTATTCTGATTTCAGACATCGTGGTTTTTTCTCAAGTAACAGAGTAAGTACAAGTCTTACAAACCACACACATTTTCTGCCAGAGGTATGTGTAGAAAGAGAATCCATGCACACTTGCCATCAAGTTCCTAAGTTTTTGAGAGATTTTCTACGAACCCTAACAAAAATCCCTCCAAAATCCTGTCACCAAATCTTTGGTCTCTAATTATTAGAATCTTAGCATGTAACCATAAGTAGACTAATCAAACAAGAAAAACTGCATTTCTTTTCAGCTAAGTATATAAATCCTGCTCTCTCATGTTTTTCCTCCCAATTAAGCAGTTTGCAAACTCAATAAAGCTTTGGGGGAAAAAAAACCCTGTTAAAAATTCTAGAACTCTTTGAGTCTACATAAATTTTCAGGATGAAAATTTGTTACCTGAACTCTGGAATAAACATATCTAACAATATATGAAAGCCCTCAGCACCCTCAGGAAATTCTTAAATGACCTGAATGTGTCAAAAAGAGGGAGAAGCAGATGATCATACTGACAAAAAAAGCATGAATGAGAAACAGTAGATCCACTATTTACAGTACCACTGCAAAGAGAGTATTTTACCACAATTCAGTATATGCTTAAAATTAAATTACTTTCTAAAAAATCATAATACATGAAACACCATGCATGACTTTTGCTATATAACCTGTCAAAATCTGAAATACACTGGAAAACAAAAGCACTGAGTTCTGCTTAGAAAACAGAACAACCACAATGAACTCTGTTCAGGTGTCAGATTGTGCTTTCTCTTATGAATAGTTTAATTTTCAGGAAAAGTCCCTAGAAATAATTAATAAGTAAATTTACACTGAAAATAAAATAGTGTTCTGGTTTTTTTCTTTTTTTCAGAATAAAATTATTTAATTTCCATATCCCAGATAAAACCTTAAAAATAGTCTTGACCATTACAATACATTTTCAGAAGATAATGAGAAAAATCTGTGGTTTTATGTTGTGATCACAAAACTGGATAAAACTAGTGTTTGTTATGTAAGTTATAAATTTAAACTTTAATAGTATGGAGATGAACACAATAACAGCAGTAACATGGAAAACTAAAGAAGGAGCTAAAGGGAAAAAGTATTATGTTTTTGTTACTTTTTTTAATCTTCTTTTTGTGACTAAGCAGCAGCTATGCACAACTGTACAAGGAGACATTTTTGAACCATCACCAAGCAGTTAAATGCTGCTGCTACACTGATTCAACAGCTGCACAAATTAGCCTCACCCATTAGTAAACAGCTTTCTGCCTCTTCATATTTTTTTAGCTTTTACTTGCGAACAGTTGGTTTCAAGAGATACCTACTTCTTCAAAATACCAGATAAGGTTAATTCTCTTTGCCAGGTTTTCAAGGACTACAAATAAAAACAAGTACAACATTTTGCTTGAACCTGAAAAAAACCCTCTGAAATTCCGATACTTCTGCAACAAAGAGATTAACATTCTCCAATTAAAAAAGGAGAAAGCTTTCTTCAAATTCATTTGCAAGCTCTACATATTATTGCATCAGTTGAGAGATTAGATGTGCGGGTGAACCGGTTTCCAAGGTAACTGGGCCAACCATGGGGAAGGCATCAGGGTGATAAGGAGCTCAGAACATTTAGGGGGTACCACATGGAAACAGAAGAGAACCTGATGAATTGTACCTATTTAGATAAGCCTAAAAGGTACTTATTTTACCCAAGTGAAAAAGGATAGATTAGAGCAGTGTTTCTACTGTTTAAACTGCAAGTTCATTAGCAGTGCCTGAACACCTGATGTGGGAGCAGAGGAGAAGATGCTCCCTCTGAACACCACAACATGAGCACATCAAGCTCTTCAGCACCCATGCAGCCCAGGCTGCCTCCCAGGTTTCTGCTGCATGGCTGTCGGGTACAGGAAACCAGGGACACGGATCCCAGCAGCAACAGGAAACCTGGACAGTGTTTAAAGCAACTGAGATGGAAGAAGTATGGGGTTTAGGTCTCCACAGGTTCCCCAGTGTAGTTCCACTACAAATGCCACTGAAAATAGGTAATCTCAACAAAATTGAACTTAAGAAGCCTGTTAAGGTGTTTTTTTTTTTTAGGTTTTAGAGATTTAGGCAATTCCATTTCTAAAAATAGGAATTGTTAGGTAACAATGCAAAAAAAAATTATTTATGTTTATTACTGCTGTTATTATTTCTTTATGTTGTTTATATTTATGATTATTTCTGTTATTTAACGCATGTTTATTGTTACTATATGCAAACCTAATTATCACTAAATACAGTACTTAGATACAGTACTTGATATTTGCAATTCTTTTACCTGGATGTCATGATTCAGCAAATCTGTGAAAACTAGAAGGTCTGAGTGTTTCAACCACAGAGAAACCCATAATTAAGAGCAAATTGAAACATAACACAGAGAAACAGAAATAACTGGCCTTACATGGTACCTTCTATATGTTGTTTGCTTTTTCCTCCTGCACAAATTGCACAACATACATCCATTTATATTACCAATCTACACTGAAATTTGAACTCAAGGCAAAACACAATCAATATACACTTGTAGGCAAGGTTTTTATCTGAGGGCATTCAGATATGTACACAAGCAGACTGAAAAAAAAATTATTTTGTATGCAAAACAGGCAAGTTACTCCCAGTCTGCACAGGGAGGAGACGACAATTTTCTTCTGTGAAGGTGGAAGAGAGGCTTTCTGGAAAATATGCTGAGTTGCTGCTAAGCATCTGCTGCCTCCCAGATGGGGCAGAAACTCTTGATGTACAGCCAGAGCCCAAGGACACAACAGAGTGGACCTATGAGGGACAGTCTGTGTCAAGACCTAGACTGGGGAGTCAATTTCATTTCATTTATGTTAAATACATCACTGTGACATCTTATGTGCAGTGGATTCACTTTTGTTACTCTATACTGTGGTAAACTGTTGACTTTTTCAGTGCTCCAAATAGCATTTCTGAAAGCTTTTGAAAAAATCTGGGAGAGGAAAGACCAGCTCATAATATCTGAAATACTTTTCAGAGCTCAATCCTGTAAGCTGCTTCTCAGCTGGGAACACCATCACCTACTGCACAGATCCAGGGTGTTTCTGTAAGAATAGAAACTGAAAAAAGGTTTGCATTCAGTGCAGATAGTCCTAGATCACACAAACTTTTCATATGCTTCTTGTGTACCAATTTCTTAATCTGCAGTACAGGAAAAAAGTTTGATAGAGCAGTAGGATAACTCCACATAATAGGAAAAAATATCTTGTGCAGATTCAAAGAGAAAATCCTCCACATTATATAATGCCTCTGAAAACTACTCACAGAAAACAACACAGAATACACTTTCTTAAGATATCTACGCAGAGGAGAAAAAAAAAAAAAGGCCACACCAACCCTCAAAGTTTTAGCTTGACTAGGGAGAATTCACTGCACTGAGGAAGAATTGGTAATTTGTGTAGCTCACTAACAGCAGGATGCTACTATCCTCTATCTGCCCACAATTTTGCAAAACAAAGCAAAAAAAACCAAAAACTCAAAGCCTGTGGAACACGGCAGCACAAAAAAAACCCCTCTAGGTCATATCATCCCGTAAGGCACTTAAAAGACTGGCAGTCCAAAGGCTTCATGATGGGATGGAATGATTATGTCAGCTTAACATCTCTGCATCAAGCCTCCCTGCACCCTCGGTCTTAGGTTAACACAGGAAGAGTCACCACACATGCTGAGTAAACATGCTTAAAACCACCACAGGAAAAAGAAAAGGCTACTATCTCTAAATGACATAAAACAAATATAGCTGCCTTTACAGAAGGACATAAAAGTGAACCAGCCATCACCTCCAAATTTAAAAGAAAAATCTCTGATTCTTCAAATACTATATTCTGAAAACAAGCTTACCAGAAACCTGCACTTGCATCCAGTGATATACAGAGAACAGGCATTTATTTAGTTGCATGCAGGACCCTAGATACTCATGAAATCTAATCATGAAAGGGATTTTGTCTTCAAATTGGAAGCTTATGAACTACGTCCTTGAACTACCATAAATAAAATTCTGGGAAAGCATCAAATAAGTTCACAATCTCTTGTTGTGAGCAGTACATAATTATAAGCAAATTCCATAATCATCCATCAGCAATTAGCATTTGGAGTGGCAGGCTCAGCAAGGAAAATTTACTTGGCTTATTTTATTTAACACATAAACTAAGAAAAAATACATTACTACATTGTGAAATAAATTAGTATTTTATTGGGCATCAAACAGCTACAACTAGACTGCTTTTGGTACCAACGTGTCTTATTTAATTTTAATCCAGGTACACCTAATTTATACTGCTGCCTGCAGCAGTATATACACATACTCCTCATGACTGTCCCCCACATCTTAAATCTCTTGTTCCCAGATCATAACTTGATAGCATTATAGCAATGAAAGGAGAACAGATTGTGGGAACTGTAATTTGTTGCCAACTTTCATTGGCCAAGCATATAATTAAATCCATGAAAGACAGTATTTTCAAGGAAGTATCAAGTCACATTGTACTGCTGCAGAGAATAAAGTCAGCACTATCGTAAAAACAATAGGAACTCAAAGCACGGGTTGAAGCCACTTTCTTTTACTTCCTCTACATTAATTTCAGTTTCAGTTCTGCTGAAGATACCATTGCCAACAAGCCCACTCCTGACAGTCAGTTACATGTGATGTACAATTCTGTCCACACTACATTACCTACCTTTTTGTCATTTCTGAAACCTGGTTTCACAGGTAGTTAAGAGCTACAAGAAAGTGGGAGGGTGTTTTGGGGATGTTAAGGACCGCACAGAAGTTCTCTCAAATCACAGTGGGGTAGGAGAGAGCAGCAGTGCAGGCAGGAGGAAAGGGCTCCACACAGGGGCTGCAGGTCCAGGCTCCTTCCTCAAATTTCACCCGTACTTTGTTTATTTGTCAGTATGCGAGCACATGCTGTAAACAGTGCGTAGTATCTTCCTTCTGAACTGTAGTGTTGTGACATCCACTCATCAGTATCACAAGACTCCCCCAAAGTTGTTTTACAGTTATTATTTTCCATTAAAACTTGAAGGTCTTAATTCTACTCCTCCCTCTTCCTGTTGCATAACTGAGCACTATTTCATCTTGCTCCGACTGTTTCTCTCCCTACTATCTGTTGTGCTCATTTATATTCATTATGCAGACAAAGAGACATTCTAGCCACGAAGCGACTATCTCGATAAGGCCCTGACTGTGTCTTCAAGACACAAATAAGAAAGCCTATCCTGGTTAGCCTGGTTTTAAAATTATTCTAGCTTCTTTATTCATTGATGTTTTATTTATCTCTTGCCCCATCCTAGCCCTGGGGGAATGCTCCACGCTGAAACTGCTTTAGAGTAGTGGAGTTAAATGTTAGCCTTTCTCACCTCCCAGCCACCACTTTCAAAGAGCATAATGGGAGAGAAAAAAAAAAGGCAGGTTTCAACTCATATTGTGACTGAAAAAAACAGGATGGAGAAGTACCCAGAAGAGGACTCTGGTTTGAGGCCACAAATAGTATCTTTTATCACTAACTGGGGACTTCAATTCAGTAGAGTACTTACATCCTTATCAGCTGGTCAAAAGCACAATATTTATGTACAGACTAAATCAAAAACCTGAGGTTGATCACTTAAATCGCCCACAAAATCCAAAAGGAAATGAAGCTGTGATGGAGTGGTGCTACACAAAGTAAGCACAAATACTGACCAAGGCCCTGCCTAGGGTCAAGAATCAATCTATTGAGTACTACAGTCTCTATGACTTCTTCTAGCTCAAAGCCCAAGTAAAGGGTGCAAACAGATGCCTCCTTTACTTACAGCTCAAGGCCAACGACTGCCTTCTGAAGGCAGGTGTCTTGCATTTGATCAAAAACCCAAGAAAGCTCTAACTCTCTTTGTGAAAGCCTATCCAGGAGATGAAGATGACAGTAGTGATTGCCATATAAGGCCAAGTGCCTGTAATGCTCATCCACTACATGGGAGTTAAAATTTAATTCCCCTTACATCAAATAATCTCTTGATAAAACTAACAGCTCCTTATCAGTCATTCAGCACATCTCAGATCCCAAAGCTGCCTCATCAGCGCCTAAAGGAAAGTCTAAATATTAAGACACACAATTGTACTTGCCCTTGTGTTCCTTCTAGTGCCAGGACCTGCAAAATCATCCAGTACAGACAGTTCTTTTGGTGCCAGGTTGAACCGAAATGATGGAAGAACACAGAAGATAGGAAGAACCTATGGTGCAGTGTTCAGGCAGATACTCTTCTAGAAAATTATGGAGGTACAAGTCCCCTTCCTATGCACATCTTCCAAAGATGGTTACCCCTTCTGTCTGCTCCTTTATTAATTGTATGGACCAGCCTAAGTTTTTACTAAAATGTTATTGCAGATTTTCAACACGCCTGAGAAGCTGCTAGCCTTCATTAGATGATGTACACTGCACACCAAGATCAGTAAGAAATCTCATTAAGTGCTAGCAAATAACTAAACATAATATTGATCAGCTTAGAGGTGCGATGTGATCACACAAAGGAGACTCACTGGCTACTAATTAAACTAAAAAACTGCTTTCAACTGAAGGCACTAAGCCTCTTCCATGAATCTGTGCCACTTGTTAAAAACTACAGGATTTTTTTTTTCTTATCCATGCATGATAATTATGAATTATAAGTAATTTCCTTTATTAATAAAACAGCTTTGCATCTCTTTGAATATTAACAGCTATTAAAACTATTGCAAAGCATCATTCATGGTTTCATTAGAGATTTACCTGAAGCAGACATTTTCTGACACAATTCTTGTAAGCGGATGAAGAGACCATCCCACCAGTACTTAGTATAATTAGACAGCAGACTACATGTTCAGTGCACTGTTTTAGGCTCCTTGCATAACAGACTACAATTTCCAGGGCTAGCTGCTTTGGGAAAATGAAGTCAAAGCACAGAATAAAGGCCCACAATTGCTGTTATTATCGTAGCTAAAAAATATCCTACAGTCTCACTGCTACGTATTCTACAATATGCTAAAAAATATCCTACAGTCTCCTAGGTGGCAAGTCCACTGGCAATTCATGCAATGGTTCAGCCTCACCTTCTAATAACCATAATCATGTTTCCAGTTTTAAGAAAGACTCCCCTAAGTCATCTCAATTTGAGAAGCTTTTTAACATTATCACATGATTTTGCTGTATTACACCACTCTCTAAAGTTCTGTTTTTTCCAAATTTTCCCATTCTGTTAAGTTTACTTGCTGTCACACATCCATGAGAAAAGGAAGTACTGCCTGTTTTGCAACTCTCCTAATGCCCACTCTGTTCAACATCTCTGAGTTCATCGAAAGATAAAAAAAATTAGTAGCTGTGCATTTCTTTAGGTCACTGCCATCATCACATCTATCCAGGTGTCCTGTTACAAATGCACACAGATCACTTATTTTTTATTCCAAATGACGCAGAAAATGACACAGGAGTCAGTGATGCTGTAATGATGGTTTCCAGCACCACTGTCTGCCATTCTTATTATGCAGCATGGTTTGCATTCTGTAGTACAGGGGTGCTCAGGAATCCCTGCTTGCAAGCTCAGTGTTCTCAGTCAGAGTCGGTGGCGTAATCCCTGGAAATCCATTACCAGTACCACTGAACTAATTTACTGATCAAGTTCCTGACAGCAGCATGATGAAGGGCTGCACAATGTCTAGGAGTCCCAAAAATATCTTACTTCTGGTGGTGACACTGATGTCTACACCAAATATACAAATATGGATATAAGCAGAAGCAGTTCTTTCAAAGTAAGATGTTTTAAATGTAATTTATTGCATGCTTGCATTTTTTTCACTTCAGAAAAGTAATAAAATCGGAAACCCTGAAAAAATCTCAAAAGGGGTATGAGAGACAGTCCTCCTTTTCATCTACTGCTAGTGGTTTTTTCAAGTAGTGAAACAAAAGATAAAATTTTGACCTTTATTTTCAAAGTAATCCTAGTCAATCATTAAATGACAACTATTCAACAAGTCACCAGGTGATGTTGTATCTTGGAATTCCAGTGCTAATAAAAGACAAAGAATTTCATCTATTATTTCATGATTACAGTACCACTCTTGTTTAAAAGAGAACAAAAAAATACCTAATACCAGAGAGAAGTCGTGACATACTTACCTTTAACAGACTTTTGCTACATCCTCCTGGCAGGTTTACCCTGCACTGCAAAAATTCTTGCAGCTAAAGCAAGTCCCACACCCTTGGGAGCATTATGTTTGTAATGTAAGAATAAATCACAGAGTTTTTAAGACAAAGATTTATCTTTCAAAACATTCTGATGAATTACCACTACAATATTTTATTAGTCAAGTATCTGCATACACACAAGAAAGTTTGTTCTTTCAATTCTTATTTTTCTAGGTGTACTCTAAAAAGTGGAGGCAGTAGATTTGCCTGCAAGTTGGTCAGATGAAGCAGATACTCCACGCAACACAGACCAGACTTATTCTCCTCTCAGGTCTCAGGACAGTTTTAAGGAAAACTGTGATAGAACATACAGCACATCTAGATTTTGTTGTCTCTCACAAAATAAAGAATCAAGCAATCAAAAGCAAAGCCTGAGATCAGAATAATCTGTGGACAGCACAAGAACCAAAATACGAACAGCATTCACTGAGCCTCTATGGATATTAAGCTATATATTTCACACATTATTTACTCATTTTAAATAATAAAATACAATAAACAAAATCTACATATAATACTGGAACAAAAACTTGGTGGAGAAGGTACCACAGTAAATTCTTGACTCGAATGATGAACATGATCTGCACAGAACAATGAAAAAATTATAAACTAAATTATTAAAAAAGCTTCTTTGTTGTCTTTTCAATTTTTTAATGCAATGCAAAATGTCAAGTGTGTAATCCTAGAAAACAAGCAAACTGAGGACAGAAGGGGAAACTCTGTCCTAGGCCATCACAAAACTGCAGCTCTGGAAGTGTCCAGAATCAGCGGCAGGGGAGGGGTTGGGGGGCCTGGGGAGGAAGGAGTAAAAAGAGAAAGAAACAGAGACTACATTTTAAAACCAAAAAAATCTCTTCAATGCTCAGGAAGCATCAGGTAGTCAAGGGAGGCAAAATGGTAAAATAAGAGTTCAACAGTGTATTTTGGATAATGCTATAGTGACGAACTACTGATACAGCAGGAAGCAACCAGCTCTTTAAAAAAGGCCAAAAACCTGCCCTGTGGCTTCTTTGAGTCCTAAAGGCTGCAAGTGAAGTGCTGCCAAGTACCACTGGCTTAGGAAAGCTGGAGCAGGACCCTGCCGGGGCACAGTGCTGGGAACTGACCTGGCCCCAGCCCAGCCTGAGCCCCCAGCCCATCGCCCAGCTGGGGCACGAGACCACCCCTGCTCGCCCACCACCCCTGCCAAGCCCCCAGCTTCCCACTGCCCGACTGAGCTTCCAGCAGCACAGCATTCTCAAGCTAAATCCAGCTTTCCAAACTCAGAAACTTGGAGCTCTTAATGGAACAGATTAACTACAGTGGTTCTTTGGGGCTTAAGAGACACAAGTGACGCTTTGCACTAGGAAAATAAAATGAATAAAGTAAATCATATAAGGGCACAAGATGCTTGCTTTAGTAGAATCACTTTTAAGCCAAAGGAGTGAAAACAATTTATACTATTCGCTATCTTTTATACCCTTTTTTCAAAGAAGTGTTCAAAAAACTTCTCACTAACCTCTCTTACGTTTCAGAAATGGCTCTTGGTCATCTCCAGACATACACATTGATCTCTCTTCTGGGAGTTGTTAAGCTTTACAAGAGCAGCAAAATGCCTCTCTCCTTCACTACTAGAGAGATAAACTAGATACACTAGACAAAATCAACAATTCAGTACATTTTACAAAGTGAGTAATTCAAAGATTTCACTTAAAGTGTACAGCCCAGGATGAGATTATTTATTTGTTTAACCACAGCTTTTGAGTAGTTGGACTCGAGTGGGCATCAGATCACATTCCCATTCCAATCAAGGAATTCCCACTACAAACAAGGCTTACCCCAGCCATCCAGACCTCAGCTACTACTACATGCAAAATGTTGGTGGGCTTTCCCTCTGCTGCAAATGAACACTACTCCTCAACAGTTTTATTTTTGTATAGGCAGTTTTAAATTTTTCCTTTTTCTCATAAAAATTAAACTCATAATATTTGTTTAAATATTTCCCCAAAATCTTTTGCCTTATTAAATGTTACTTAAAAGGTTAGGTCAATCTGCTTAGGCATACAACAAAATATGTACCAAAAAAACCCCTAAAATCCTTTCCTAGCTGTTTCAATTAGCATTGCCGGGCCTAGCTTCTCATTAACAAGAAACATTAAAAGCCTAGTATCAATCCTTAAACTTAACTATCTGAAATTACAAAGCAAGAATTTAAGCTTTATGCAATGAACTCTTACCAAAATACTCATACAGATTTAAACAGCATTAACTATTACAATCAAACTTATTGGAGCTGCTGCACCACCTTTGTATTTGCAGTCTTAAAACCTGATAAATAATACAAGAAATCACTTAGTGTATTTTACAAATAATAAAATTAAGATAATTTATCTCGGATGCAATTTAGCTGCTTCCTTCAACAAAATTCACTATTAGAAAAATAGTTTTTCTCTGATCTAAATGAAAAATACCACATGATCGCTCAAACTGGAAGTGATCTACCAAGGTCATCTGGTCCAACCCCCCAGCTAAAGCACAGCACCCCTTGCCCAGGACCATGTCCAGACAGCTTTTGAGTACCTCCAAAGATGGAGCATCCATAGCCTCTGGTAACCTGTGTCAGTGCTCAGGCACCCTCACAGGGAAAGAGTTTCCTGATGTTCACAGGAACCTCCTGTGTTTCAGCTGGAGCTCACCCTGTCACTGGGCATAACAGGAAAGAGCCTGCTCTCCTTGCACCCTCCCTTCCAGTATTTATATACATTAATAAGACCACCATTGAGTCTTCACTTCTCCAGGCTCAGCAATCCCAGTTCTCTCAGCCTTTCCTCACAGAAGAGATGGTCCAGACCTGTAATCATCTTAATGGGCCTCCACTGGACTTTCTCCAGTCTCCTGTGCTGGGGAGCCTGGAATAGGGGCCAGAACTCCACACATGGCCTCAGTGGTATCGTGGAGGGATCACATCCCTTGACCTGATGGCAGCACCCAGGCTAACACAGCCCAGAACACGACCAGTCTTCCTTGTTACACGAGCACATGGCTGACTCATGTTCCATTTGCTGTTGTCCAGCACCCCAGAGCCTCTTCTGCAAAGCTGAAGAGGATCCATCCTCTGGATGGTCCCCGAGAATACAACGATGCATGGGGCCAGGCACAGGACTTTGCACCTCTCTCTGTTGAACCTGATGAGGTTTGTGGCTTCTCACCTCTCTGTTCAGCCAGTTTCCAACCTACCTCACTGTCTGCTCATCTAGCCCATATTTAACAAGCTTCTCTGTGAATATGTTGCGTCAAAAGCCTTACTGAAGAGAATGTACACAACAGCCACTGCTCTCCCCTCACCTATTAAGACAGTCATTTCTTTGTAGATGGTTACGAGGTTGATTAGGCACAACTTCCCCTTTTTAATGGTCAAGACTTACTGGTAATGACTGTGTCATGCATTGCAGTAAACCACAGTAAGTCTCAGCAGTTATTTTGGATCTACAGCTGTTAAGCTTGGAGAATTTTTAACTGGCCATATACAAAGAGAGAAAAGAAAAAAAAAAAGGAAGGAAAAAAGAGCCCCTCTTTTTAATGATATTTCCCTCCCCCCCAACTCAAATATTGACAATAAAGAAAGTGCAAAACTTCAAGGAAGCATTTTTCAGTCAACCTACTAAATTACGAAAGATAAAACTGTGCAACTACTTCAGAGGAAAATGGCTGGGCAAAGGGGAATAAAGAGCTACATGGTCTGCTAGTCTCTTCCCATCAAATGTCATACTGAAACATTCTCATTTGTGTTAGTGCACTTTGCCACACTGCTAAATTACCAGCTTTTTTCAAGAGAGCTCTAAACCTCTGGATTAATGAGTTCTCTCTGGTTTGCCCTTGCAAATGAATACAATACTAACATATTTTGAATATTCTATTTAAACGGTCCATGCACAATGAAATCTACTGGGCAATCACTCAAGCTAACACTAATAAGAAAGTATCTTTGGGCTTTTAAGAAGGCAGAATTAATAGGTATGTCAGATTCTACACATCTAATGAATCTAGAGCATGTCAGTACCTAAATACATCACCATCCATCTTAAACATGACTGCAAGCTTATAGAGATGTAAAGATGATTACAAGCTAGATAAAAAGAAAAAAATCCTAATGCTTTATCATAAAGGCCATGAATTAGATGAATTAGAGAGGAGTTTGAGAGCATGACTTTTAAAAGCCTCTGTAGTTTATTGCTTTCAAACAACTAATGCGAAATACAGTGATTTTATCAAATGGAAGTCCCTAGGTCTACATGCAGCATAGATTGAATACTGGAAGATATCCTTTCAATGTGAACCAGCATCTTATGCCCTTGAGATTATTCACTGAATATTAAGGCAGATGGAAACTGCAGTGTGGAACATTAGAAGTTACAGATGTGCATAGACTCAGAAGCACAGCTTTATGTATAATAGTACAAGGCAAACAGGTCTTGGAGATAAATTCTGCATTCACACCTTCCACTAACTTTATTATATGGAATTATCTGAGTGATCTGATAGGTCTCTTGAATCAACTCTTGTAAATAGCTTGAGTTAAAAGTAGCTTCTCCCAATAGAACACTTTCTATACAAAAAAAAGACAGAATAATATCCATTACTTTGCACCATTTAATTACAGGAATGTCTGGTACTGTTTTTAATAGATTATTTGTGGCTTTCAAGGTTGACAGAGCCAAAGGCAATTGTAACACTTAAAAAAATTAACAGACACTACTACACAGCACAATTGTCTACCAGGAATGTAGGAAAAGTGCCTTCTATTAAAATTCTTTAATCTTAGCTGGAAAATATTTAATTCCATCTTAAAACTGGAATGCTGCCACTTAGTTTTCAGGTGTCTTTTCATTTGAATACAGAAAAGCAATAATGGTCCTTTTCAGGCCTTGTGCATCTCTCAATGAGCAAGATAAGTTACTTAAAGCCCCTGTTTTAAGACAGAATTAACCAAGAGAAAGACACATAAGAGCATCAAGTTGCCACAGCTCTTCCTGCAAACCCACATGCCTTAAGCAGAATCCATCAGACACGGTTCAGATGAAGTCTCCTTGGCGAGTTATAAAATGACACCCATAATTCCCTACTGCTTCCAAAATATTTTGCTTCATGTTATCTCGGATGCCATTTGCCTTCCTCACAGCTGCATCACATCACAGGTTGCCACTGTCATTCTGTGGGAGCAAGTCAGAGTGGCTTTCTCCTTAGCTGTCATCCCCTACAAATGAGTCACTAGTTTACTGTGAAAGTTCTTAGCTCATAAATCCATCCCCACTGCTCAAGTCCTCACAGTCACCCATATTTTACTGTAATCCTATGCAAAGATAAGGCTTCCCCACTTCCTGTCAAAGGCAAGTGTCATTAGCGTGCTCCAACTTCCTGAGACAGAACTACTGAAATTTTTAACAAGGTCTTTTATCTTATCAAAGGCAGATCCTAATTTAGTCTGGCATATACTACCTCTGCTAAATCCATTTACATGTATTCCATTTGCCTCTCTGCCTTTGATTCTTTAAAAAGTGTTCTCTATTGCTTTGCTATGGGGAAAAAAATTAATAATTTTCAGGCAGCCAGAACCATCTTTTTTCTACTTTCTGAAAAACAGCTATTAAATTTGCTCTTCTGCAGTTAAATACCATTTCTGCTTTGATAGTGCTCTTTTGGTTTTGAAATATATGCTACAAGGTTTTCTAAAACACGGCTTCTTTGACCAAGCCCCATACAAACCTGAGCACTAGCAACCTGTAGGTTTCTTCTTCATTTCACTATATGAATTTCCACAATAAAGCAGGGGTGATAACTCTGATCATAACTTCATACTGACGGCATAACACCCACCCTCCTTTCTTGTTGAATTTTAATAGATGAATAGCTTTTTACTACTTGGACTATTTTCCTTTACAAGGTCAAACTCAGCTTGACTTCTGGCAACTTCTTAGTCACATTTAAGACTTTTGAACTCTTATGACATTCTTCATTTTTTCAACAACTACTTTTGCCACTCCTTCCAAGTTCTTGGCTAACTTATGATGTTCTCTTTGGCTGACTTTTCTTCTGATTAGGTCTGCAATCATTCTGCTTGTATAGTCTGCTTTTTCTTGGGATGAAAATCCTACACACTCTTTCTAATTCTGAATCAAAGAGTTCCCTTTGCTCTTTGGTTCAGCTAATTTCAAACCATTTCCCCACAGTTTCTCAGTCTGCATTTTTGAAATTCAAAACCTTTAACTGAAAACCCCTTTCAGTTTACACCACATAAATCTCTGATGCATATCATTTCATCCAAATTCTGTTTCTGCACACAATCCTTCTAGAATACCATCAATAATTATGAAACCCAGGTTCTAGGCAACATTATTTGTTTTTAGTTCAACAGCTACGTGTGTGAACACTGCACCCAGGAACTGCTGATCCCTAGAATTAGTAGTGAAATTATTAGTTTTATATAAGAGTTAAAGACTCCACAGCATATTGTAACAGGGAAATAATTTTATTTCATTTACTGTAGTCCAATAATTCCATATGTACTTAATACAAGAAAACCCTTTTGCACCTGAAATTGTGTGCAAAAGACTCATCAGTGAAGTCATAAAATTCCACAGCAATAATGAGGTATCTGTTCACCTCAGTGACTGAATCAAAATAGTAACTTCTGAAATGCTTTATCCCTTCACTATTTGTTATCGGAATGCATCCAGTCTCTGAATCCTTAATACTTATTTCTCATTCCTGTCCTTGACAAATACATATAAAAGGTTCTGCCTTTCATAAAAAGATCTTCCCTAAGAGCATATTACCAGAGCACAGAACCTGTTTTTTTACACTATTATTTTTTATGAATAATGCAAGTTAGCAGGACAATCCCTGCAGTACAACACATTTTAGTATTAAAGTCAGTAGAATTCCCCATACTTGACATACCTGAACAAAGTGTAAGTTCATTTGATGCAGCAGAATAGACATGTTCCAAGCTACCCAGCCAATAGCTCTGCATGCCAAACTACTTCACACATCAAGAGGAATGAAATTAATTACCAGCTTGCTGTCCATTTTATGAAATTTGAATATGAGCATAGAAGTTCAATGATATAGTCAATACTACAGGAGTCAGAGACTAAGCCTACCTAATACTTAGTTTCATGCTTTAGCCAAAACTACCATCCACTCCTAATGTTGTAAACAAAGCATGAGCCTTTATGAGAAAGGGAGCACCCAAGACTCAGAGATACTTGTGGTCAAAAGGAACAACAAATGTCAGAGGGTCTGCAAGGGCTTACAAAATTTTATTAGTAAATTATGCCCATCCTGGAGATACATTTCTCACTTTCGATGCCAATTAGCTATCATGGGCAGTCTGATCTTCGAGACCCTTCTGGAAAGGGTTGGAGGGCTTTACCAGTCTTTGCTGGTCTTTATGATCATCAAATGATGACCAGTCTTCATGCCTGGGTTGGCCTTTGGTCAACATTTCAGGCCCAATTCTCAGCTTCATTCCTGCACTTGTGCTGTACATTCTTGAGCTTATCTCCAGGATCCCAAACCAGAACATTAGTCTCAGCAAAGTGCTGCCCTTCCTTTGCATGGCCCCTTCTTCAAAAACATCCTTATCTTTCTCACAGAATGTTATTACCAACAATCCTTGGTTGGCTCCACAGCTATCCATATTAGTTCTCTTATCTTCTAGGCTTCTACATGAACACAGGAGCTGAAGTAGCGAACCAAGTTTAAGGAAAACAAAGTATTCTTTCCGTGATTTCAGAAAGAGCTATGCATCTTCTTTTTATCTGTAAATTTTCATAATTAACCCATTAAAAAGGGGATGAACTTCTCAGATTCTGTAACCTTTTCAAATCTAACAAAGCCTCAGGGTCTTTCTGCACCTCTTGTCTTCCATACTGGCCTTAAACAACAAGTGCCCTACATGCACTGTGACTACTTTACAGAATCACAGGTTCACTGGGGGTGGAAAATGTGAAGATGACCGAAACCCAACTCAGTATTCATTTAGGTAAAACACACATAGAAGTGACAAGTTTGGACTGTACAGTGCCTGTGGATGGGTAACCTTCTCTTACGGTTCCTATGATCCAAAATAGTTCATCAACATTTTAACAACAGGTAAATAAAATACTGAGCATTGCATCAAGCACAGAAATACGTCTTTTTTATGCTAAGACTTGAAAGTGCTTTCAGGATACTTTATTATGATGGCTATTAAATAAAGAGTAATGATATTTTAGATTAAATATTTCCAACGTAATTAGTGCCAGATTGTTTCAGATTCTTTCTCCGCCACTACATTCCTAAACACATTTTGTTGGGGCAACCCCTAGTATCAATATAAACTGGGAGATTAAAGAGAACAGGAGCAGCCCTGCAAGGACTTTGGGGTGCTGGTGCATGAGAGGCTGGACATGACCCATCCATGTGCACTCACAGCCCAGAGAGCCAAACGTGCCCTGGGCTGCATCCAGAGCAGCACGGGCAGCAGGGCAGGAGAGGGGATTCTGCCCCTCTGCTCTGCTCTAGGGAGACAGCACCCAGCTTTGGGGATCCTAGCTCAGGAAGGACATGGACCGGTTGGACCAAGTCCAGAGCAGGGCCACTAAGTTGATTAAGGGATGGAACACCTTTCCTATGAGGAAAGGCAGAGATAATTGGCATTGTTCAGCCTGGAAAAGGGAAGGTTTTGGGGTGACCAAATTGCAGCCTTTCAATAGCTGATGGGAGCCTACCAGAAAGATTGAGAGAGACATTTTGCAAGGGCTTGTAGTGTCAGGACAAGGGGGAATAGCTTCAAACTGAAAGAGGGTAAGTTTAACTTATATATATGGAAAAGACCTTTAATAACTGGAAGAAAGACTCACTCCTTGAAATTATTTTTATAAGAAGTCTGTAAAAAAATTTCAAAACAACTGTTAAATTCAAATTTAATTTATGTTCTACACTAAACTTTATAGCTTACACACTTGTTCACAGCACTTGTAAATTTTCTTCAAAGGCGAGAGAGAGAGAGAGAGAGAGAAAGGGTACAAGTTCCAATTCTGGAAGACCATTTGAACAAGACATCATCTGGAAAACTGAAATATTGTGGGGAATAAAATTCAGTCATGCAGCCTGACAAAGACAGGAAGCACAATAGGAGGCAAGGGCACTAATGGTTACATTCTCTTCATATAGAATTAGCTGAAGGATGGAAGAGCCATTTGCTATATATTTTCTTTCATGTTACACTCTCTCCCACCTACCCCCAAAACTCAGGAGAGGTCTGCAGAGATGTCCCTTCACCACTGCACCCTAAAGAAGCTTCACAGAATGCTAAAAACTGCAGCAGCAGCTTGGGCCAAACCCCCTCTCGGCACCACAAGTCCCCTGCTGTCGGCCATACGGTTTGATCACATAATACCCAACCCCTTGGCTGGTAGGACAGAGTCAGTGGAGCAGAAGGTTGCAAAAGGAAGCTCAGCAGGAGACACAAATTGCTGTTAACAGCTTTAAATGGTTTAACGTGTACCTGGTGCCAGAAATCAGGCACCAACTGAAGATGCAGCCATCAGCTATCAGGGCAGCAGAAACTATGGACTTGGAAAGGGAAAAGGTGAACATCACTCTTCTTCTAATTCTATCCAGGACAGAGTAAGCACGGCTCAAAAAATTACTTATGATTTGGACAATCGATACATTTCCATTTGCTAGGGTGTGGAAAGCCATGAGATAATGAATTCTGCATTACAGGCAAACCTTGCCCAATTAGCCCACAGTGTCTGGAACGCAGTACATGACCCAAGTCAGGAAACCCTGCAAAACCCAATGAAAGACCAATAAACCAGTGAGAGCTGGGTTT